>NW_017385992.1:735406-738164 GCF_000237925.1 Schistosoma mansoni | reverse complement strand
CGCACAGTATGCACATATGCCAATTAGAGACTGACCAGTTGCAGTCCTAAACACATCGATGGGAAGATCCAAACAAACAATACTAAGTGAATTCAAACTTCACCCCATCGCACAAGCAAGTGGCTATCAGGACTCAGTGGCCGAGTGGATAACGCGATGGCGTTTGAAGCGAGTGTACTGGGTTCGAGTCTCAGAGTGAACATCAACTCTGAGATGCAGGTACATCCAGCTGACGAGTCCCAAATAGGACGAAACGCGCGTCCTGGATTCCACTGCTAGCCACTATCCATCTCTGCTTACCATGCTTGTGAATTAAGGTATATCGAGGCAATACGCACAGTATGCACATATGCCAATTAGAGACTGACCAGTTGCAGTCCTAAACACATCGATGGGAAGATCCAAACAAACAATACTAAGTGAATTCAAACTTCACCACATCGCACAAGCAAGTGGCTATCAGGACTCAGTGGCCGAGTGGATAACGCGATGGCGTTTGAAGCGAGTGTACTGGGTTCGAGTCCCAGAGTGAACATCAACTCTGAGATGCAGGTACATCCAGCTGACGAGTCCCAAATAGGACGAAACGCGCGTCCTGGATTCCACTGCTAGCCACTATCCATCTCTGCTTACCATGCTTGTGAATTAAGGTATATCGAGGCAATACGCACAGTATGCACATATGCCAATTAGAGACTGACCAGTTGCAGTCCTAAACACATCGATGGGAAGATCCAAACAAACAATACTAAGTGAATTCCAACTTCACCCCATCGCACAAGCAAGTGGCTATCAGGACTCAGTGGCCGAGTGGATAACGCGATGGCGTTTGAAGCGAGTGTACTGGGTTCGAGTCCCAGAGTGAACATCAACTCTGAGATGCAGGTACATCCAGCTGACGAGTCCCAAATAGGACGAAACGCGCGTCCTGGATTCCACTGCTAGCCACTATCCATCTCTGCTTATCATGCTTGTGAATTAAGGTATATCGAGGCAATACGCACAGTATGCACATATGCCAATTAGAGACTGACCAGTTGCAGTCCTAAACACATCGATGGGAAGATCCAAACAAAAAATACTAAGTGAATTCAAACTTCACCACATCGCACAAGCAAGTGGCTATCAGGACTCAGTGGCCGAGTGGATAACGCGATGGCGTTTGAAGCGAGTGTACTGGGTTCGAGTCCCAGAGTGAACATCAACTCTGAGATGCAGGTACATCCAGCTGACGAGTCCCAAATAGGACGAAACGCGCGTCCTGGATTCCACTGCTAGCCACTATCCATCTCTGCTTACCATGCTTGTGAATTAAGGTATATCGAGGCAATACGCACAGTATGCACATATGCCAATTAGAGACTGACCAGTTGCAGTCCTAAACACATCGATGGGAAGATCCAAACAAACAATACTAAGTGAATTCAAACTTCACCCCATCGCACAAGCAAGTGGCTATCAGGACTCAGTGGCCGAGTGGATAACGCGATGGCGTTTGAAGCGAGTGTACTGGGTTCGAGTCCCAGAGTGAACATCAACTCTGAGATGCAGGTACATCCAGCTGACGAGTCCCAAATAGGACGAAACGCGCGTCCTGGATTCCACTGCTAGCCACTATCCATCTCTGCTTACCATGCTTGTGAATTAAGGTATATCGAGGCAATACGCACAGTATGCACATATGCCAATTAGAGACTGACCAGTTGCAGTCCTAAACACATCGATGGGAAGATCCAAACAAACAATACTAAGTGAATTCAAACTTCACCCCATCGCACAAGCAAGTGGCTATCAGGACTCAGTGGCCGAGTGGATAACGCGATGGCGTTTGAAGCGAGTGTACTGGGTTCGAGTCTCAGAGTGAACATCAACTCTGAGATGCAGGTACATCCAGCTGACGAGTCCCAAATAGGACGAAACGCGCGTCCTGGATTTCACTGCTAGCCACTATCCACCTCTGCTTACCATGCTTGTGGATTAAGGTATATCGAGGCAATACGCACAGTATGCACATATGCCAATTAGAGACTGACCAGTTGCAGTCCTAAACACATCGATGGGAAGATCCAAACAAACAATACTAAGTGAATTCAAACTTCACCCCATCGCACAAGCAAGTGGCTATCAGGACTCAGTGGCCGAGTGGATAACGCGATGGCGTTTGAAGCGAGTGTACTGGGTTCGAGTCCCAGAGTGAACATCAACTCTGAGATGCAGGTACATCCAGCTGACGAGTCCCAAATAGGACGAAACGCGCGTCCTGGATTCCGCTGCAAGCCACTATCCATCTCTGCTTACCATGCTTGTGAATTAAGGTATATCGAGGCAATACGCACAGTATGCACATATGCCAATTAGAGACTGACCAGTTGCAGTCCTAAACACATCGATGGGAAGATCCAAACAAACAATACTAAGTGAATTCAAACTTCACCCCATCGCACAAGCAAGTGGCTATCAGGACTCAGTGGCCGAGTGGATAACGCGATGGCGTTTGAAGCGAGTGTACTGGGTTCGAGTCCCAGAGTGAACATCAACTCTGAGATGCAGGTACATCCAGCTGACGAGTCCCAAATAGGACGAAACGCGCGTCCTGGATTCCACTGCTAGCCACTATCCACCTCTGCTTACCATGCTTGTGGATTAAGGTATATCGAGGCAATACGCACAGTATGCACATATGCCAATTAGAGACTGACCAGTTGCAGTCCTAAACACATCGATGGGAAAGATCCAAACAAACAATACTAAGTGAATT
>NW_017385992.1:732338-735206 GCF_000237925.1 Schistosoma mansoni | reverse complement strand
TGACAGTTTGCAGTCCTAAACTACATCTGATGGGAAGATCCAAACAAACAATACTAAGTGAATTCAAACTTCACCCCATCGCACAAGCAAGTGGCTATCAGGACTCAGTGGCCGAGTGGATAACGCGATGGCGTTTGAAGCGAGTGTACTGGGTTCGAGTCTCAGAGTGAACATCAACTCTGAGATGCAGGTACATCCAGCTGACGAGTCCCAAGTAGGACGAAACGCGCGTCCTGGATTCCACTGCTAGCCACTATCCATCTCTGCTTACCATGCTTGTGAATTAAGGTATATCGAGGCAATACGCACAGTATGCACATATGCCAATTAGAGACTGACCAGTTGCAGTCCTAAACACATCGATGGGAAGATCCAAACAAACAATACTAAGTGAATTCAAACTTCACCCCATCGCACAAGCAAGTGGCTATCAGGACTCAGTGGCCGAGTGGATAACGCGATGGCGTTTGAAGCGAGTGTACTGGGTTCGAGTCCCAGAGTGAACATCAACTCTGAGATGCAGGTACATCCAGCTGACGAGTCCCAAGTAGGACGAAACGCGCGTCCTGGATTCCACTGCTAGCCACTATCCACCTCTGCTTACCATGCTTGTGAATTAAGGTATATCGAGGCAATACGCACAGTATGCACATATGCCAATTAGAGACTGACCAGTTGCAGTCCTAAACACATCGATGGGAAGATCCAAACAAACAATACTAAGTGAATTCAAACTTCACCACATCGCACAAGCAAGTGGCTATCAGGACTCAGTGGCCGAGTGGATAACGCGATGGCGTTTGAAGCGAGTGTACTGGGTTCGAGTCCCAGAGTGAACATCAACTCTGAGATGCAGGTACATCCAGCTGACGAGTCCCAAATAGGACGAAACGCGCGTCCTGGATTCCACTGCTAGCCACTATCCACCTCTGCTTACCATGCTTGTGAATTAAGGTATATCGAGGCAATACGCACAGTATGCACATATGCCAATTAGAGACTGACCAGTTGCAGTCCTAAACACATCGATGGGAAGATCCAAACAAACAATACTAAGTGAATTCAAACTTCACCCCATCGCACAAGCAAGTGGCTATCAGGACTCAGTGGCCGAGTGGATAACGCGATGGCGTTTGAAGCGAGTGTACTGGGTTCGAGTCTCAGAGTGAACATCAACTGTGAGATGCAGGTACATCCAGCTGACGAGTCCCAAGTAGGACGAAACGCGCGTCCTGGATTCCACTGCTAGCCACTATCCATCTCTGCTTACCATGCTTGTGAATTAAGGTATATCGAGGCAATACGCACAGTATGCACATATGCCAATTAGAGACTGACCAGTTGCAGTCCTAAACACATCGATGGGAAGATCCAAACAAACAATACTAAGTGAATTCAAACTTCACCCCATCGCACAAGCAAGTGGCTATCAGGACTCAGTGGCCGAGTGGATAACGCGATGGCGTTTGAAGCGAGTGTACTGGGTTCGAGTCCCAGAGTGAACATCAACTCTGAGATGCAGGTACATCCAGCTGACGAGTCCCAAGTAGGACGAAACGCGCGTCCTGGATTCCACTGCTAGCCACTATCCACCTCTGCTTACCCATGCTGTGTATTAAGGTATATCGAGGCAATACGCACAGTATGCACATATGCCAATTAGAGACTGACCAGTTGCAGTCCTAAACACATCGATGGGAAGATCCAAACAAACAATACTAACGTGAATTCAAACTTCACCCCATCGCACAAGCAAGTGGCTATCAGGACTCAGTGGCCGAGTGGATAACGCGATGGCGTTTGAAGCGAGTGTACTGGGTTCGAGTCCCAGAGTGAACATCAACTCTGAGATGCAGGTACATCCAGCTGACGAGTCCCAAATAGGACGAAACGCGCGTCCTGGATTCCACTGCTAGCCACTATCCACCTCTGCTTACCATGCTTGTGAATTAAGGTATATCGAGGCAATACGCACAGTATGCACATATGCCAATTAGAGACTGACCAGTTGCAGTCCTAAACACATCGATGGGAAGATCCAAACAAACAATACTAAGTGAATTCAAACTTCACCCCATCGCACAAGCAAGTGGCTATCAGGACTCAGTGGCCGAGTGGATAACGCGATGGCGTTTGAAGCGAGTGTACTGGGTTCGAGTCCCAGAGTGAACATCAACTCTGAGATGCAGGTACATCCAGCTGACGAGTCCCAAATAGGACGAAACGCGCGTCCTGGATTCCACTGCTAGCCACTATCCACCTCTGCTTACCATGCTTGTGGATTAAGGTATATCGAGGCAATACGCACAGTATGCACATATGCCAATTAGAGACTGACCAGTTGCAGTCCTAAACACATCGATGGGAAGATCCAAACAAACAATACTAAGTGAATTCAAACTTCACCCCATCGCACAAGCAAGTGGCTATCAGGACTCAGTGGCCGAGTGGATAACGCGATGGCGTTTGAAGCGAGTGTACTGGGTTCCAGTCCCAGAGTGAACATCAACTCTGAGATGCAGGTACATCCAGCTGACGAGTCCCAAGTAGGACGAAACGCGCGTCCTGGATTCCACTGCTAGCCACTATCCATCTCTGCTTACCATGCTTGTGAATTAAGGTATATCGAGGCAATACGCACAGTATGCACATATGCCAATTAGAGACTGACCAGTTGCAGTCCTAAACACATCGATGGGAAGATCCAAACAAACAATACTAAGTGAATTCAAACTTCACCCCATCGCACAAGCAAGTGGCTATCAGGACTCAGTGGCCGAGTGGATACGCGATGGCGTTTGAAGCGAGTGTACTGGGTTCGAGTCCCAGAGTGAAACATCACTCTGAAGAGCATGTACATCCAGCTGA
>NW_017385992.1:729998-732138 GCF_000237925.1 Schistosoma mansoni | reverse complement strand
AACGCGCGTCCTGGATTCCACTGCTAGCCACTATCCACCTCTGCTTACCATGCTTGTGAATTAAGGTATATCGAGGCAATACGCACAGTATGCACATATGCCAATTAGAGACTGACCAGTTGCAGTCCTAAACACATCGATGGGAAGATCCAAACAAACAATACTAAGTGAATTCAAACTTCACCCCATCGCACAAGCAAGTGGCTATCAGGACTCAGTGGCCGAGTGGATAACGCGATGGCGTTTGAAGCGAGTGTACTGGGTTCGAGTCCCAGAGTGAACATCAACTCTGAGATGCAGGTACATCCAGCTGACGAGTCCCAAATAGGACGAAACGCGCGTCCTGGATTCCACTGCTAGCCACTATCCATCTCTGCTTACCATGCTTGTGAATTAAGGTACATCGAGGCAACACGCACAGTATGCACATATGCCAATTAGAGACTGACCAGTTGCAGTCCTAAACACATCGATGGGAAGATGCAAACAAACAATACTAAGTGAATTCAAACTTCACCCCATCGCACAAGCAAGTGGCTATCAGGACTCAGTGGCCGAGTGGATAACGCGATGGCGTTTGAAGCGAGTGTACTGGGTTCGAGTCCCAGAGTGAACATCAACTCTGAGATGCAGGTACATCCAGCTGACGAGTCCCAAGTAGGACGAAACGCGCGTCCTGGATTCCACTGCTAGCCACTATCCATCTCTGCTTACCATGCTTGTGAATTAAGGTATATCGAGGCAATACGCACAGTATGCACATATGCCAATTAGAGACTGACCAGTTGCAGTCCTAAACACATCGATGGGAAGATCCAAACAAACAATACTAAGTGAATTCAAACTTCACCCCATCGCACAAGCAAGTGGCTATCAGGACTCAGTGGCCGAGTGGATAACGCGATGGCGTTTGAAGCGAGTGTACTGGGTTCGAGTCCCAGAGTGAACATCAACTCTGAGATGCAGGTACATCCAGCTGACGAGTCCCAAGTAGGACGAAACGCGCGTCCTGGATTCCACTGCTAGCCACTATCCACCTCTGCTTACCATGCTTGTGTATTAAGGTATATCGAGGCAATACGCACAGTATGCACATATGCCAATTAGAGACTGACCAGTTGCAGTCCTAAACACATCGATGGGAAGATCCAAACAAACAATACTAAGTGAATTCAATCTTCACGACATCGCACAAGCAAGTGGCTATCAGGACTCAGTGGCCGAGTGGATAAAGCGATGGCGTTTGAAGCGAGTGTACTGGGTTCGAGTCCCAGAGTGAACATCAACTCTGAGATGCAGGTACATCCAGCTGACGAGTCCCAAATAGGACGAAACGCGCGTCCTGGATTCCACTGCTAGCCACTATCCACCTCTGCTTACCATGCTTGTGAATTAAGGTATATCGAGGCAATACGCACAGTATGCACATATGCCAATTAGAGACTGACCAGTTGCAGTCCTAAACACATCGATGGGAAGATCCAAACAAACAATACTAAGTGAATTCAAACTTCACCACATCGCACAAGCAAGTGGCTATCAGGACTCAGTGGCCGAGTGGATAACGCGATGGCGTTTGAAGCGAGTGTACTGGGTTCGAGTCCCAGAGTGAACATCAACTCTGAGATGCAGGTACATCCAGCTGACGAGTCCCAAATAGGACGAAACGCGCGTCCTGGATTCCACTGCTAGCCACTATCCATCTCTGCTTACCATGCTTGTGAATTAAGGTATATCGAGGCAATACGCACAGTATGCACATATGCCAATTAGAGACTGACCAGTTGCAGTCCTAAACACATCGATGGGAAGATCCAAACAAACAATACTAAGTGAATTCAAACTTCACCCCATCGCACAAGCAAGTGGCTATCAGGACTCAGTGGCCGAGTGGATAACGCGATGGCGTTTGAAGCGAGTGTACTGGGTTCGAGTCCCAGAGTGAACATCAACTCTGAGATGCAGGTACATCCAGCTGACGAGTCCCAAATAGGACGAAACGCGCGTCCTGGATTCCACTGCTAGCCACTATCCACCTCTGCTTACCATGCTCTGTGGATTAAGGTATATCGAGGCAATACGCACAGTATGCACATATGCCAATTAGAGACTGACCAGTTGCAGTCCTAAACACATCGAT
>NW_017385992.1:727399-729798 GCF_000237925.1 Schistosoma mansoni | reverse complement strand
GTACTGGGTTCGAGTCCCAGAGTGAACATCAACTGTGAGATGCAGGTACATCCAGCTGACGAGTCCCAAGTAGGACGAAACTCGCGTCCTGGATTCCACTGCTAGCCACTATCCATCTCTGCTTACCATGCTTGTGAATTAAGGTATATCGAGGCAATACGCACAGTATGCACATATGCCAATTAGAGACTGACCAGTTGCAGTCCTAAACACATCGATGGGAAGATCCAAACAAACAATACTAAGTGAATTCAAACTTCACCCCATCGCACAAGCAAGTGGCTATCAGGACTCAGTGGCCGAGTGGATAACGCGATGGCGTTTGAAGCGAGTGTACTGGGTTCGAGTCCCAGAGTGAACATCAACTGTGAGATGCAGGTACATCCAGCTGACGAGTCCCAAGTAGGACGAAACTCGCGTCCTGGATTCCACTGCTAGCCACTATCCATCTCTGCTTACCATGCTTGTGAATTAAGGTATATCGAGGCAATACGCACAGTATGCACATATGCCAATTAGAGACTGACCAGTTGCAGTCCTAAACACATCGATGGGAAGATCCAAACAAACAATACTAAGTGAATTCAAACTTCACCCCATCGCACAAGCAAGTGGCTATCAGGACTCAGTGGCCGAGTGGATAACGCGATGGCGTTTGAAGCGAGTGTACTGGGTTCGAGTCCCAGAGTGAACATCAACTCTGAGATGCAGGTACATCCAGCTGACGAGTCCCAAATAGGACGAAACGCGCGTCCTGGACTCCACTGCTAGCCACTATCCACCTCTGCTTACCATGCTTGTGGATTAAGGTATATCGAGGCAATACGCACAGTATGCACATATGCCAATTAGAGACTGACCAGTTGCAGTCCTAAACACATCGATGGGAAGATCCAAACAAACAATACTAAGTGAATTCAAACTTCACCCCATCGCACAAGCAAGTGGCTATCAGGACTCAGTGGCCGAGTGGATAACGCGATGGCGTTTGAAGCGAGTGTACTGGGTTCGAGTCCCAGAGTGAACATCAACTCTGAGATGCAGGTACATCCAGCTGACGAGTCCCAAATAGGACGAAACGCGCGTCCTGGATTCCACTGCTAGCCACTATCCACCTCTGCTTACCATGCTTGTGAATTAAGGTATATCGAGGCAATACGCACAGTATGCACATATGCCAATTAGAGACTGACCAGTTGCAGTCCTAAACACATCGATGGGAAGATCCAAACAAACAATACTAAGTGAATTCAAACTTCACCCCATCGCACAAGCAAGTGGCTATCAGGACTCAGTGGCCGAGTGGATAACGCGATGGCGTTTGAAGCGAGTGTACTGGGTTCGAGTCCCAGAGTGAACATCAACTCTGAGATGCAGGTACATCCAGCTGACGAGTCCCAAATAGGACGAAACGCGCGTCCTGGATTCCACTGCTAGCCACTATCCATCTCTGCTTACCATGCTTGTGAATTAAGGTATATCGAGGCAATACGCACAGTATGCACATATGCCAATTAGAGACTGACCAGTTGCAGTCCTAAACACATCGATGGGAAGATCCAAACAAACAATACTAAGTGAATTCAAACTTCACCCCATCGCACAAGCAAGTGGCTATCAGGACTCAGTGGCCGAGTGGATAACGCGATGGCGTTTGAAGCGAGTGTACTGGGTTCGAGTCCCAGAGTGAACATCAACTCTGAGATGCAGGTACATCCAGCTGACGAGTCCCAAGTAGGACGAAACTCGCGTCCTGGATTCCACTGCTAGCCACTATCCATCTCTGCTTACCATGCTTGTGAATTAAGGTATATCGAGGCAATACGCACAGTATGCACATATGCCAATTAGAGACTGACCAGTTGCAGTCCTAAACACATCGATGGGAAGATCCAAACAAACAATACTAAGTGAATTCAAACTTCACCCCATCGCACAAGCAAGTGGCTATCAGGACTCAGTGGCCGAGTGGATAACGCGATGGCGTTTGAAGCGAGTGTACTGGGTTCGAGTCCCAGAGTGAACATCAACTGTGAGATGCAGGTACATCCAGCTGACGAGTCCCAAATAGGACGAAACGCGCGTCCTGGATTCCACTGCTAGCCACTATCCACCTCTGCTTACCATGCTTGTGTATTAAGGTATATCGAGGCAATACGCACAGTATGCACATATGCCAATTAGAGACTGACCAGTTGCAGTCCTAAACACATCGATGGGAAGATCCAAACAAACAATACTAAGTGAATTCAAACTTCACCACATCGCACAAGCAAGTGGCTATCAGGACTCAGTGGCCGAGTGGATAACGCGATGGCGTTTGAAGCGAGTGTACTGGGTTCGAGTCCCAGAGTGAACATCAACTCTGAGATGCACGTACATCCAGCTGACGAGTCCCA
>NW_017385992.1:715624-727199 GCF_000237925.1 Schistosoma mansoni | reverse complement strand
ACAGTATGCACATATGCCAATTAGAGACTGACCAGTTGCAGTCCTAAACACATCGATGGGAAGATCCAAACAAACAATACTAAGTGAATTCAAACTTCACCCCATCGCACAAGCAAGTGGCTATCAGGACTCAGTGGCCGAGTGGATAACGCGATGGCGTTTGAAGCGAGTGTACTGGGTTCCAGTCCCAGAGTGAACATCAACTGTGAGATGCAGGTACATCCAGCTGACGAGTCCCAAGTAGGACGAAACTCGCGTCCTGGATTCCACTGCTAGCCACTATCCATCTCTGCTTACCATGCTTGTGAATTAAGGTATATCGAGGCAATACGCACAGTATGCACATATGCCAATTAGAGACTGACCAGTTGCAGTCCTAAACACATCGATGGGAAGATCCAAACAAACAATACTAAGTGAATTCAAACTTCACCCCATCGCACAAGCAAGTGGCTATCAGGACTCAGTGGCCGAGTGGATAACGCGATGGCGTTTGAAGCGAGTGTACTGGGTTCCAGTCCCAGAGTGAACATCAACTGTGAGATGCAGGTACATCCAGCTGACGAGTCCCAAGTAGGACGAAACTCGCGTCCTGGATTCCACTGCTAGCCACTATCCATCTCTGCTTACCATGCTTGTGAATTAAGGTATATCGAGGCAATACGCACAGTATGCACATATGCCAATTAGAGACTGACCAGTTGCAGTCCTAAACACATCGATGGGAAGATCCAAACAAACAATACTAAGTGAATTCAAACTTCACCCCATCGCACAAGCAAGTGGCTATCAGGACTCAGTGGCCGAGTGGATAACGCGATGGCGTTTGAAGCGAGTGTACTGGGTTCCAGTCCCAGAGTGAACATCAACTCTGAGATGCAGGTACATCCAGCTGACGAGTCCCAAATAGGACGAAACGCGCGTCCTGGATTCCACTGCTAGCCACTATCCATCTCTGCTTACCATGCTTTTGGATTAAAGTATATCGAGGCAATACGCACAGTATGCACATATGCCAATTAGAGTCTGACCAGTTGCAGTCCTAAACACATCGATGGGAAGATCCAAACAAACAATTTAAAGTGGATTGTTAGATTCGTTTCGTATAACGAATGCTTCAATGTTCTAATAAACAATCTATCTTATTGAGTTATACACATCTTTTGCGGTTTTTTTTCTTCGTTTCAATTTACAGTATTATTTCTTCTTGTGTTATTTATGTGGTCGCTTTTTGAATGCTACATTTGAATACCATTTCATCTGCAAATAGACCCCTTTATTTATTTCCGATGACCGTTGATCTTCTTTGATTGACACAGATGCCCCATGCATTCTGAATTCGAATAAACATCGATGTTTAGATAAGTAGGATATAGGGCACTAATCTGTACAAACGATATGTGAATTAACAACAGAAATCACTAGTTCTTATAGTGCATCGTTTTCCACTGAGTTTCAGAAATATCAGGAATCAATACTGATACTAAAGAGAAGAATTTTTCTAATAGTTTACTTTACGATCGTACAGGTTAATTCAAAATCTTCTAGATAGTTGAAAAATAAATACATTGAAAAAACATGTTCAATGTTACTATGGATAGCATTTGTTATTGATTTAATCCACTTGCCCAGATATCAAGTCGTTGTCAACCTGAAATCGACAGAAAGAATACCACTTCGTATTTATTGGAGTCAAGATCAAAATTTCTCGCAATAAACATGACACGCTAAGGAATCATTACGAAGTATTTTATAAAATCAACAACTGAACGTTTTGCTAGAAACATCACAAAAATAAAAGGTGACATGTAGAGTTTGTGATTGGCTGATTACTACACTGCTGTTGTGTTTAGAAGTATTCTAGAATTTCAAGAAAAATCTGAAGACTTATCAAATACTATAAAAAACCAATATTTTATGTACACAAATGAACTTTTATAGTAATGTGCATGTGACATACTTTGCACCTTTTCTCTCGTGTTCAATTCGCTGTGTAGATTTAGCTTTTGTGTTATCAGAATAGTTTAGGATCCGAGTATAGCGTTCAATCACCTTGAAGTATCAGTATTTGACTGAAATGAATTGCCTAGGACAGAGTTCGAATGACAATCCTAAAAGGAAGCTAATGCTTCCACACAAGGAGTTACAGGGGGAAATAAGGACGTAAATATGTATAAATTAGCACTAATAATTACAAAGGTGAATCAAGCAATTGATCAACAGATCGAAGACAATCAGAAAATGTAACAGAAAAATTAGCAAAACCACAGTGGATACTTTGTTAAAATGAAAAAAAATCAGAAACATTAGTAGAATAACTCATTCTTCATATCAACAACGATCAACGTGAACATGAAGTGAGAAACAAATTTTCAAAAACGGTTAGGTCTGAAAAGCCTTATATAAAATTCGCAATCAATATTCAACTCAGAATTCAATTAATAAATCAATGATGAGTAAACGAACTTCAAGTGCACTTGACCATCATGCTGCAGCTGAAATTCATTTCCGGAATGACCAATCAGATCACGTTCTGTGACAAGTATGGATTAATGGCAATATGAAATTTTAATCAAAATGAAGTTTTCATGAACAACTAGAATAACGTTCACGCTTTTGCTCGCATCCTGACGACGGTAAATCAAACGGTTCATTAGATTAGCTTTTTCGAATATGCGTTACACGTAAACCAAAAGTTGCTGCATCATTCTCAACAAACAGAGCGTGAAATGCACTTATCTCAAATCCGTTCTGTGTGTGAATGTCTACTGATACAAACACAAATGTTGGTTAGCAGTGAATGTTAACAACAAACCTTTAGTTATATCAGTCGGTATTGACTGGAATGAACAAAAATGTTTAACTAACAAATCGGGTTATGATGTAAAAAAATGTGGCTCAAAGTAACCAGTAGGCACATGACCAACTTCCCTTACTAAATCGCTATCACAATAATCCCTCTTTTACTATTATCGAAATGATTTTGCATTCACTCGTGCTTTACTGGATGAACTTCGATTATTACATTAAGCTTTTCGTAGATTTCCTATGCTGAAATCGGTTCAAAACCTACTTCCTTTACTGTTTACGATTTCGATCTAATATCCAGTTATGATCAGTTTAAACAAATAAAAATACCATTCAGTGCTGTTGATAAGTGTAAAGTAATCGAGAAATGGAGAGAATTACGTTCTTCAGGAGGAGAAAGTGAATAGGTGAGTTTGAGTGATCACGTCAGCTTTATGGAAAGCACAACTGGAACTCTTCAGAGTAAATTTTTGACTCTAAGTTGAGCCTATCTGTACTTGTTCTAACTAATTATGTCGAGGAAGTAAAAAAGAAACCATGCTCAATAATGTCAGATTGTTGAGGTCGGTTTGAAGAATCCTCCTTTAGCATTCCATATACTTTCACCTATATTTGTGTTGGAACAGCGAAGTCACATTGTTTGGCTTGGTGATGTAGGCTAATTAGTTGGAACATATGTCTGGATCTTACTTTTGACTAACTCCAACAATCTTATATTAGAACATGGAAAACATGTTAGAATGTAGTTGATATAACAGTTCAATCTATGAGATATAATAAAATGTATAAATTTCCAGATAAGTATGATATTCAAATTTTCTCTTTGTAATGAATGAATCGTCAATACTAAACAATACATTCATCCACAAATTACTAATTGTTCTGTAGTTTGTGTAAATTGACCACATTGTATGATCGGTTCATACAGTCAGATTGCACCGTCGTCAAATTTGTTAAATCATGATCAAACATTGATTGCGCGCCGAATAAATCTGTGTAACCTTGTGTGACAAGAAGCATCATTTTCACAAATATCCCGATAACTAAGTCTTAAGAGTTACTTCGTGCGAAACCATCCGAAGAGCTCTTATCACCTCTCATTTAATGAAGGGAACAAACATGTGATACAACATTGTTTTGAGTTGACTAGTTCAAAAATGGCTTAGGTAGTACATTTACGAGATGCATGACGACAATGAAATTCATCAACCGGGGACTTATTTCTTTGCATGTGGACGTTCTCTTGATTTAAGAACGGTTCATTTGAAGTCATTTTTCGAACGATAATGACAGTATTATGACCATTTAGAACCAGAGAAAATAAAGCAGAAGAAGACAACACGGAACAACAAATCAATAACCAACAAAATATGTCAGTCAGGTGTCATGTGACATGTGACCCAGTGAAATATATTATTTGTGCTAGATATGATTGAAACTGGTATGAGCTGACAGGGACAGTGTTGACATAAAGGTATGTGTTTTTTCACTTATTGTATTTTCTAACAATAATGGTCAAGCATTTAGGCTTCCTATAACATAAGTTGAGGATTAAGATACACTTACAGGTGACAGAATAATAATTGCATTTTCACAGAAGCCGTATGCACCAATGCAGCGAACAGAGGATGAGAGCGATTACATCTTGCAGATGGAATTTGGTTGAATACTTTACAGTCACTAAAATTTACAGGTAAAGTAATTCATATAGAGAGATAGTTTAGATTGGGTCAGGCAATTCTAACAAGGACAGCGTACGTCAAGAAACATGTAATTTTGCCTAATTGATGCCGATGGCTAAGAAAAGAATGAACGCAATAGGACAGAGTATTTTGCACCCCGTGATTTGACTGTTTATTTGTATCAAGTTGGTGGCTAATCATGACGAAACGTCGCATTTGACACTTAGACTACATTTCCTTGGTTACATTGAGAAAAGACTGATTCAAAGAAGTCAAAGCAGCATGTAATTTACGATGGATTTTAAAGCAATTCATGTTGAGAACCATTGATGAATTTTCTAGGCAGTAAATAGTTGAAGAGTTCACCAATATCAATTTTTTACGGAATCCTGCAGATAACTGGAGTAATATTTATGGGCCCATAATTGATCATGTCAACATATCTCTCGATTTGTCACGTAGTATAATATACGCATTATCTTTAGCAGTACTGCCAGGTACCTATCCTCGGGATTACCTCCTGAAGGGGTTTTTGTCTGTTAGAGAGATTTGAAAGAGAGATTTGCAAACCTTTGAGCCTTCAATAAACTGGTCATAGGCAGCACTATATTCCCACACAACCGCATTCACAAAACCATATTGAATTCATCGAACCACACTGTACAGAACCAAAAGGACCACATCTGGATCAACAAAACGTTCAGTAGGACGATGGAGGATGTGCGAACCGGGAGAAGAGCTGATATACAATCGCACCATCATTCGATAGTCGCCCAGAGGAAATTAAAACTGTTAGAAAGTTTTGAGACACAAGGAACACCATCATAAGGAATGCCTAACCGTTGGTTCACTAGATAATATTGAAGATTGAAGAAACTAGAAGACAGCAGTCAATACCAGCCGAACAATAGCAGAAAAAGCCAAGCCAAATACAAAAACGTTGGATTTACTACAAATACATTCGCTGAGATTTTACAAATATATTATTCCTATTCAAGGAATTTCATCTTTTTTGAGAATTTTCTTGAGAATGTCAGCGTGGTCGCGTGACGTAGTAGTTAATTCTCACACAGCAAATTTGAGTGATATGAATTTGAACCACATGAAGAGACGTGGTTTCTCCAGAAGTGGAGCAACACTTCAATAACCTGTAACAACCACCATGAAACCCAGCTTCACCGATTACTGTCGACAGACTACAGACACCAAACATTCTCTTACTCAATCGAAATATCTTCTCATTAATATTAACATAATATATGCATTTGAAGTTGTTGATTCAGCATAGAGGGAAGACCAAATAAATATTCATCTACAAATCCTTAAAGACTAGGAAATCCATTTCAATTCCGTTGCAAAAGTGATAGGAAATTGAAAACCAAAGGATGATTATTAATGTGCTCGATTTCCAATAAAATCTGATGACGTTCACCTGAACACGACATCGACCTGTCTTCAATATAATCAATGCATTAGGCGTTGCGTTTAAAGCCTGCGTTACGATTACACGGTATTCATTTTTTAAAGTGTATTATATCGTAGAGCCGTAATTTATAACTCAATAAAAACATTAAAATTAGCCCCTCAAGTGAAATGGATTGACCGAAAAATAAACAAGCCGAGCAAAGTCCTATTTATTCAAATAATAACAATTATGTTGTAACATATACCTCATGCTCCGCAACTTTTGAATCAGATAGTAGTGGAAGTGGACGTATACCACACCTGCTGCTGTATGACTTAGTCTCCATTTTAATAATGAGTTCTAACTCAACATTAAAAAAGTATCGATCATATTTGGATTGAATAAAACAGTATGTGTAAGCACTTAGGCGATACGCTTTCTAAAGTGGAGTCACTTGCGGACTCTTTATTAAAGCACGATGATTTTGAGCAAAAACCAAAGGCACTATCACTCCTTAAACTGCTGTTGTCAAAGAATGTGGTTACTGTGGAACTTGAAGAAACGATCAAGGTAGGATCTCTCATCAATTTTATCGCTAGTGAAGTTAGTAAACGAACAATCTTTTGAAATAATGTGATCCGCTATAATATACCTGAAAAAGTCGCCAATAAATGTGCAGGGAATTCGATACTGAAGGCAACTAACCTCCATGGCAGTCCATGTTAATATATTCGACCTAATAAAAAGCACCAGAAGTATTTGTTCCATATCTTGTTTAGATTCCATCACCATTTAATAGCTGAATAGTTGAAAGAATCCAAACAGTTTAAAAACGCTCGTATAGTCTCAGATAAAATCACCAACCAAAGGCTAATGCAAAAGCATACCTTAAACGAAAATAACATTGTTGAGGTCACAACCAACGCCGTTGCTCCACTTATGCGATATTTTCCACTGTAATATTTGAAGCCCATATTCAAACACCTAATTCTAATGTTAAGGCTCTTAAAAACACTAAAAACGAAAAATTCTATACCAGCTAAGTTTATCACAGGCGACTTCAATTATCCTGGGATTAACTGGAGTACCGGTAGCTGTCAGTCACTTAGTGATGAATTTTCGTCAATCCCTAAGCCGCACTGCTGGTCATAGTGGGTTCTTATCCCAACAATTGATGAAAATGTACTTGATCTATTATTTAGTAGAAATGTTTTCCCATTATCTGTACAATTATACAACGAATTTGAAAGTAGTGACCGTAAGATAGTAGCTTGTGCTCTCTCTATCTATCCCGCCTATATCTGACTAATTCAAAACCCTGACAATAAAGAGACTATAAGCATGCAGACTGAGATCTCTTGCGCGCACTGACCAAACTCTCAGACTGAGATGAATTCTTTTTATGTAATAGTCTCACAGATGCCATCAACATATTCTATTTGGTTGTTAACTCTTGTCTAGATTCCTGTGCATCAGTTAAAAAATACAAGTTTAGTAAAGCTTACTAATTATATATACCAGTTAGGTATCATAATAAACTGAAACGGCTACAGAAACGTTATTTTAATTCAAACGATTTCACGGCAGTCGCACACATAACCATAATTTTTAACCAGACTAAAGAGAAACTTAGATTAAAAGCTAAGAACGAAGAGCTATTAGCACTCAATACTAGTTCAAAGTGCAAAACACAATACTCCTTTTCAATAAACCTGCTAAACCAACTCAAAATATTGACATACCATGCATCCTGCATAACAACAGTTTCACATACGACTCTAAAATTATAGCAGAACTTTTCCGTGTTAATTTTGCAAGTGTCAAAGTATCCATAAATGGCTCTGTTTCAAGAGTTATTTGCGTGACTAGTAACTCAATAAAATTTATCTCCTTCACATGCTCGAAAATTAGTAAGGCTTTAAATACCCTTAAGGTTTGGAGAGATCACGGAGCAGACGGTATTTCATCATTTCTCTACAGATATGGTGGTGCAGATTTTCCTCTTCTTCTCCTAAAACTGTTTACTATCTCCATGGAGTCAAATTCTTACCCTGACTGTTGGAAAACTGCGTACGTCATACCACGTTACAAATGTGGAGATAAGACTGACATGAATAATTATCGGCCGATAAATATTACTTCAGTTATCTCTAGGATTATGGAAAAACTTATTAGTGACGAACTATCTAACTTTTTACTGACTGAAAAATTCATCAATGATACCCAACATGGATTTCTTAAAAATCGATCATGTATGACATTTCACTTTGACTTCATTAATTCAATCCATACACTTTCTAGTCAAGGATATCTTGTATTTGTGCTATACCTGGACATTTCTGAAGCCTTCGACATGGTCAACCATCAACATCTCATAGGTAAACTCTCATCTTATGAGGTCCAAATATCGTTGCTTGTTTGGTTTGATTCCTTTCTCAGCAATCGACTTCAAATGGTTAAAATTAACTCTTCATTGTGGAACGCTGTCGCTGTAAGAAGTGGCGTAATACAATGTAGCGTCTTAGGCCTATTTTTTGGCTTTTATCAATGATATTAGCCAGTGTTTTCGTGTGTGTAAGCCATTTTTGTATGCAGATGATCTTAAAGTAGTGCATTCATTTTCTCCACATGAGCTGAGCAATATCCAAAATGGCAGCTGGTGCTTATCACAGCTAAATGCGGATGGATATGCTTCCGTGATACATCCATCACTCAACTTAGATCTTACCGTAAAGGGTGAATTGTTATATAAGTTACAGACGGGTGTCGACTTAGATCTTAGGTACTCTTATGATTTATCGTTTACAGAGCAAATAATGAAACAGACTTACAAGTCTCAATGCTTTATAGGTTACATAACTGAGAACCTTTTCATTAATGAATCAGGTATTTTAATGTACAAAGTTTATGTTCGACAACTCCTTGAACACTGTGCGTTTATTCTTACTAGTGCGCACATAAACGATAAAATGATGCTGGAATCATTACAGAGACGATTTACTCTTCGTACTTTTGGAACTATTTGTGCTTTGACATTTAACTCTAGGTGTAATAAACTCGGGCTTGACCCTTTGTGGAAGAGGAAACTCAAACTGAATTTTATCTTTTTCTCCATAATACTTAACAAACCATACTTCACATCCAACCAGGCGATTTAATATGCAGAAACGTCACATTACGACATTCGTAACTGCTTGTGTTTAGCGAAACAAACATATTCCAGATCTTCTTTCTATAGCAATTACTTTGCCTGTAAAGTTTCTAGACTCTAGGATATTTAACCATATACGATTCATAAGATAGAGTCTCTCTCATTATTTGTTCGTTCCAGTGATGCTTACTGCACCTCTGAAATAGCGGTAAATATTCTAGCGCCTGTAAGTGTATCTTATTCCACAAGTGTGATTATATGAACTTTGAATGTTTAGCCACTTACTTGCTGTCAATTTACACTAAACCTGGCCTTAGCAACCTTAACTTATTTGAATAATATCTAACATGAACAGTGGTAAAAAATAATAAGTTCCCTTTATTAAATTACCGTGATACATGTCATAAATAAACTACATAAACAATTACTGAACTAGTAAACTGAAAACAATCTCCTGTGTCTCATGTTTGTTCTCTACATCTAATGTTGCTTTATAGATCAAATTGATCATGCCTGTAAACGGGTGTGAATTGTGTGATTTTTATTATTTTAAGAATATATTATTATTATTATTTATTTGAATAACAGTCAAATGTATGTGTCCAGGATATTGAGTAACGTTATGTTAAACTGTCATAGTGATTGATATGGAACGTGACACAAAATGAGATGTGGATATTGTCATTAATATGAATGATCACGGTCTCATCATCAATCATTATAAGGCGTATAATTTAGTCGAGTCTGAAAGTATCGTGACTGTTAATGATAGTTTCATGAATTGATAAACTGATGACTTGAAATGAAAATAATTGTATTCGACCAGTATTACTGGACTAAATTGAATCAACATTGTAGATGAATTTCATAGCTGAATAAAGACTTCCTATATTGTGATGAACAAACTATCTGTTTTCAATTCATTCTGTATTAAGATAAGTAGTCGTCATATGTAAAATTTTTAGTTTGTATGCGTCCATGATTAACAGTCATATGAATGTATTAGTGGAGAGCGGCATTCCTCATTATAATGACAGCTCATATCATGCTCATTACACAAAAGGAAATATCATATAGTTTGATTAATTAGTTAAAATATGATGATAAACAACAAGGAAGTAAAATGATTGATATTAGAAAAACTAAAACAACGATCGAGGTCAACGGACAGATCACACTATCACAAAATAGACAGTATTCTTATCATTACTATTACTTTCAGGAAAAAAATATTTCTTATGTAAATACGCATATTAGATTGAAAGAAGCCAAATAGTATTTGTGATGATTATACTTGATATTCTAACACATATCTGTGACTGAATCGTCAAGTAACTGTACTCAGTGTGAACAGTTTTGAGAGAACGAATGAAGTAGGCGTTCTTTTGTTGCTAAACATATACTGTGCATCATCAATTAGTCAGTCAGATTCAACGTGAGACCACGCACACATATGCATCGGTCCAAGTTGCCATACCTCGTTAGCATAACAAAATGAACACCGGATTCATAGAAGTAGTTAATTTAGTGGTGGTAGTATATAAAAGATAGGTTGCATATAAAAATATTGTATAGGAAGGAAGAAAGTTATGAAGCAATTTTTATCTCAAGGTTTAAAGGAAGATAAAGAGTGTACACAATTTCGCCATTGTGATCGATTCTGAGCCATGTCACCCAGAGTCTCCAACCATTGGTTACGATAGTCACGCGGACCCCAACCAGGTAGTCTCCATCTACCAACATGGCTTGGATTTGAAGTCAGTGACTTCAAGCACTGATGCCACGTTATGGTATGGCCGCCCCTAACTTTCTTCCAACCATCCCCTACACTAGTCAGCATTGGACGTCGAGGTAATCGGTGTTCAGGCATACGTAACATGAGGTCCAACCATCTCAGTCGATGAAGATTCATCACCTCATCAACTGGTATATCATCATTTCTTAATACCTTGTGCCTAACCTCACCATAACTTACTCGGTGATCCCAGCAGACGAAAGCAATATTTCTAAGGCATCTGTGGTTAAATACTAGTAACCTACGAGTGTCTTCCACTTTTAATGGTCATGTTTCGCAGCCGTAAATTAGAACAGAATAAACTGCTGTGAAGTATTCTCGTACGTTAATTGATAGACGGATATCTCGTCTTCGCCATATGTCACAAAAGTTGGCAAAAGCCAAACGAGCTTTCTGAATCCGTGTTAAGATTTCGTCAGACACCAACGCATTAGGACTGGTCAGACTTACAAGACAAGTGAAGTTGTCGACGAGTTCAACTACTTCACTCTCTATCCTTAGTTCAGGTGTTGATGTAGGCCAGTCCTGGAGTAACAATTTACATTTAGATGTGGAGAAACGCATCCCAAACATCCTGGCATTACTAATCAGTTCTAACGAAAGACTCTGCATTTTGTCAGCGTCTTCACCAAACAGGAATATGTCATCTGCGTATTCCAAGTCGATAAGTGGATCCCCTAGTAGGAAATCAATGCCCGAACTGTCTTGAATTCGAGCGTCTGGTGCACCTTTTT
>NW_017385992.1:698432-715424 GCF_000237925.1 Schistosoma mansoni | reverse complement strand
ATTTTGTGCCTGCTGCTTCGATGTCCAGTGTACTCAATGGGGTTGATCTATTCAGCAGTTCCTTGAAATATTCTACTCATCTTTTCCTCTGTTCTTGAATCTCCGTGACTGTCTTTCTTTCTTTGACTCTGACATGTATCTTCGGGTTACTATATCTCTCTGCTGTTTGCTTCGTTGAATCATATATTTGTTTCATGTTCTATTCTCTTGCGGCTGGTAGCTGATTTGTTCTCTCCCATAAAAGGCTGTTGCTGATAGTATCCGGCCAGAGGATGTTGAGATTTTGCTTAGACAACTGTTTATAAATACGTGTACATTTTTGACGATGGTTGATATAGTTCTCCAAGTTTCAGTGCCATACAGTTGGACTGTTTTGACGTTCTTAATGAAGATTCTCCCTTTGTAATTAGTTGACAGTTGTCCTGAGTTCAATATGTTATTTTATCGTAGAACTGCGGTCATGGCACTGCTTATCTTCGCCTATAAGTATGCATCCCATTCTCTTCTTTCATCGATGTTGTTTCACGGGTATAGAATGTTTCACCCATGTTTTTCTCCTTTTCGGCTTCAATGCTCCTCTTCAATTGCTTGTTAGCTTCTGCGTACTCTACTTGAGACTTGAATTTCTATGCTCCTGTTCGACTGCGGTTAATTGCTGTTTTCTTGTTCTTCCTTTCTTCAATCTTGTCCAGGGTTCTCATGGAGATTTATTCCTTATTCCCATGCTGCTTTCGACTTAGAACCTCCCGACATGCTGAAGTTATTGCTTCTTGATCCTTTTCAATTTGTACTCCATCATAGTTTCTTGTTCCTCCAGTAGATCCTGTATGGAACCCTTTGTTGAGAAGTACATTGAGTTCATCGACTTTGTTAGTTTCTCTTAAGGTAGCTGTATTGAACATTTGTCATTCTGTTTCCCCATTTGTCCAGTGTTTCTCAAGCATCAGTTTCATCTTGACTACAACCAGGTGGTGATCCGAAACTATTTGAGCTCTTCTCCTGATTCTCACATCTTCAATTGTTATTCGGAATTTTCCTTTGATACAAATATTATCTATCTGTTTGTTTGTTATGTTATCCGTTGAGATCCCTGTAGCTTTGTGTATGCAGGAATATTGTGCCATCTTTAATAGATTTGTTGAATGCTAATAGATTTGCAAATCTCTAGCCGTTTTCATTTCTCTCTCATAGTTCATGTTGTCACATTATATCTTCATATTCGATGTTGCCACTCCGAATTTAGCGTTTTAGTGTCTCATCAGGATAATAAGTTCATCCCTTATTCTGATGCTGCGTTTGACCCAGAAGCTCCTGACATGTTGATGTTATTACTCCCTTGATCCTTTTGCAACTGTCAATAAATAGACGAGAGTTCTTATAAACTTTTCCAATTGTCCTCTATCGTAGTTTCTTGTCCTTCTATTAGATCCTGTAAAGCTTGGAACCTGTTTGGAGATGTATATTGAGTTCAGCGAATTTGTAAGCATCTCTTGAGGAAGCTGTATTGAAAAATTGTAATTCTGTTTCCTCACTCGTCCAGTGTTTCTCAAGCTTCAATTTCATCTTAACCACAACCAGATGGTGATCCGAAGCTATGTGAGCCGCTCTACTTATTCTCTCAACTTCAATTGTACTTCGAGATTTTCGGCTGATAGAAATATGATCTATCTGGTTGTTTGTGGTGTAATCCAGTGTGATCCCTATATCGCTGTTTATGTATTTGCGATGGAATATTGTGCCGCCTACAACCAGTCTGTTGAATGCACACAGATTCGCAAACCTCTTCCCATTTTTTTTCTCTCTCCCCGTCCATGTCGTCACATTATATTTTCATATTCCGTTTTGTCCACTCCGACTACAGCGTATTATTTTCACATCAGGATAGTCAGGTCCATTCTTGAGCACTTATCTATGATTGATTTTGGCCACGACTGGAACTGATAACATTCATTGTGATCCACTCCTATGTTTTGAATGATGTTTTGATCGTCTTGAATCCGTGAGATTATCATTCCACAAATGCATTCCATGCTCCTTTGAACATCATATGAGCGACGTTTTGATGTGTGCATTACAACAACATATCTCCCGTATCTAACCTTTGCTGTTCAGCTTCGGTTAGATCAGTTTCGCCGATTCCAAGTACTGCCGATTTGTAACTCTTCATTTCCAATGCATTTTGACTGGTGTTCTAGTCTTTCACATTGTCCGTATGTTCCATGTTCCTATAAAAAATGTTGTTCTGGCTGTTGGAAGACTCATCGGCCTCGTGACTTCCGAAGAATATTGACTATCATCCTGAGGCGTCATAATTCTACCTTCAACTCTTAAGACAGAGTTTGAATGGTTTAAATTATTCTTCCTGTTTAGCGTTTAAATGGCGGGTAAGTTTTCAGAAGAATAAAATCGCTAACGCCATGCCCTATCCTCTTCCATTTTCCAGGCTTGAAATCAATAGTAAATCTAGAGGAGCTACAGGCGAAGCGAAATTATTTGGAAAATGGATTTCACTGAAATTCGTGGTCAGAATGTTCAGTGGGATTCTTGGGCAATGGATTGAATTTGTGAATACACTAATAGATTACTCAGCACCAGTCAACAGTATGTTTATTTAAGCATAAGACTGTTTCAATATTTGAATGTTTACGTGTTTATCAGTGATAAAGACTGTAGTAGGTTCAGAACACCAATTCCAGCATTCAATATGCAAATTCATTTCAAACATATTTGATTTATATGCATACCAAACATACTGCAACACAACATATAACAGCAAATTACATTTGTACATGATGAAGCCGTTATGTAGCGGATTTTATAGAAGACTGAAATTAGGAAACAGGATCAATGTTAATAAAATATGAAAGTAATCATTGACGTTCTACATTTGGAACAATCTGATCACACTCATAGTTTGTAAAAAGATTGTGAAATCAAAATATAAAATCAACCAGACCAGAAATGGTGTATAGGAGGGGACAAGTTTGACAAAGTTGATAAAGCGAAAAGAATTCGACACCTCATCGCTTTGAATTGTAAGCCTATATCACTATGGTGGGTTCACTTTGAAAACAAACTGTTTTCAAAAAGATAAAGTGGATTTTAATTTTCGCATGTGTAGGGTTTCGTTAAACATTGACCTACGCCCTTAAACACATGTTGACTATAACACAATAACCCAGTTGGTATCAGTCAGATGACCTGTTTCAATATTGTGTTTGGCAATAGAGAATGATGGATGTTTATCCTCTGCTGTTTTTGGATCTTTTGATTTTATTTGTTTTCGCTAACATTTTGATATATGTTCACACACGCATTCAAGATAAGAAACACGATGATATGTTATTTCATGGTTCTCATATCTGAATATCAAGAGTGATGAGATTTTGGTGTCATTTTCAGTTGCGTCGGCATCAATTAATCAGTTTCCAACTGTTCTCTAACACCATACTTCCATGCGAAATGAACTGACAAGAATTCCCTGATGCGTTCCACTCGAAGTTGAGAGTCCATTGTAAATTACATCCAGTCCAGCAACACTATTTTGAAAATGTCTCCTCTTAGTAAAAGAAGTATCATACCTCTGTAATTCTGTCATTTGCTCAGATCTCCATTTTATGGTATCTTGATGAGTTATCCTTCTTTTCAGTCTGTTGACAATTTATGTTTATCACAAATCTTCTTGAATAGAAAGTGAGACATGTTTGCAGTTACTGCAATGTCTGACCTCAGTGCATCAAAATCATTATCAGCATCAGCTTACTGAAATTCATTGTGAAGGTCATGTTCATATTTCCAAAACTTATGTGAACACTTCCAATAAAGAATTGCCTTACATTTATTCCTCAGTTATTCTACCGATCAATATCCCGTATGACTTACTTTGCAGTTTATTCTTCTATTCTACTTGATGTTTGACACTGGTTTTTAGCATTTTAAACAATTTCTTTCCAATTTCCATCAGTGATGCATACGAAATTCAATGCCAGTCTGATGCAAATTTATTTGAAAGATGGATTTTATTGAAAAATGTGATTGCCATGTCTGTAGGATTATTTGACAAGGGATTGATTATGTCAGTTTACAAATAAATTATAAGGCATCCTTAAACTCTGTGTTGATGTAGTCTACAGTGTTGATTGGATTCAATCTCTGCCATGTCTCTAGGATTATTTGAAAATTCATTCATTATGTGAAATCAATAATAGTTTATTGAACATCAGTCAAATCTGTGTTTATCTAGTCATCAAGATTCATTGGATACTACTGAGGATGCAATGGATGTTCTAGTTTTACAACTAGATACTTGTAGCTCCTTCCACATTCGATCGTTTCCAGACAGATGGAAATCAGAAGTCGGACGAGAAGAGATAGGAAAGACATATTGGATTCGTTACCAATATTTCGAGAGGAACTCGTTCTTAGATGACTATGGAAACGTAGGAGCTGTGTCCCACGTTGAATTGCAACGTATTCTGGTACGGATGCGTGACCGAAAGCCTTTAGCAAAACAAGTCCACTTGAACAACGTGGTTAGCATCCAAAGTCCAAAACTCAATAAGCTATTGATTTTAGTGATTTATTTACAGCTACAGAACACTCTCTACCTAGTGAGGTATTGATGCGCCTAATACGTGACCAGCCATAAGTTTAAGCCCAACAAGTTTGTCGTCGGTAAACACTCTTCTGATCGCTTGCTTTGTTTAGCATCGTCTCATCTTCTTTCTTTATACTAAGAGACCAAAATGCACAACATAGCAATAAAGAAATAAAGTACAATGAAAATTTCAGTTCCTTGAGAAACTTTGTCATTCTTTTCCACCCGTCCTGGAAAAGTGAAAATAAAGAACGTGTGAAAGCATGTAGAAAATGCACTCGTACTAGCCTGAGGACACAAGATGAGTGGGAAAAAAATTAAACTAATACACTTGTTTACAGCGTAAAAGCGATCGGAAAAATAATGTTTTCTTTTTGGTTTTTTTAGATATAAAATAAATTTAAATACGCTAAAAAAATAAGTATGTTTGTTATTTTGTTTGTTTGGTTTTTAAATAAATAATAAACCATGAAAGCGAATTCAAGATAAAGCTTGTGTCCTACGTGCAATATTCGTTAAGATGTTCTGCAAATCTTACTCTTCTTCCAGAACGCGTTGTTTTAGGTTTGTCTATCGACGTTGACGAATTATCAAGTTGTGTGTCGGCTGTCGTGTACGGTACGACGAAGGTTTGAGATGTGTTGTACGATTGTACCGAAGGACATTTCAAGTAGCTTGCTTTTCCTTCTAAGTACGCTGCTTTGAGTCGATCGATACTGATGCTATCGTTCGTGCTGTTCTTATCGACCATATAGTACTTGGGTTCGCGTTGAAGAACTTTGAAGTGTTCTTCGTATGCTTATTCGAGAGGTCGTCGACGTGGGTCTCGACGAACGAAGACGTGCGTACTATGTCGTAATTCAGGTTGAATGAAAATATCAGTTGATTGGGGTCGAGTGTCAGCAGGTTTTACTGAACGCATAGCGTTTGCAAGCCTGCTCGTGTATGAGTTTAGATCCATGTTCAGTGAAGAAGCTGAAGGATCCACGAATTCTCCTGGGAGTCGGAGTGTCGTTCCGTAAACGATTTGAGATGCAGCGTATCCAATTTCAGCTTCCACTGCATTGCGGATACCAAGCAAGACGAGTGAAAGAGCGTCTGTGCACTTTGAAACGTTCACAGCTGAATATGAAGCTTTAAGTTGTTTATGAAAAAGTTCTACCAACCGTTTTGCTTGTGGGTAGTAGGCGGTCGTTCGTAAGCGCGTGATTCCTAATAGTGAGGTCAGACAACGGAAAAGTCCAGATTCAAACTGGCGTCCGCGGTCTGTACTGATCGTGGAAGGGCAGCCGAAATTGGCAACCCATCGTTCGACGAAAGCGCGGGCCACTGTTTCATCACTAATGTCCTTAATAGGTACTGCGTCTGATCATTGAGGAAAACGGTCTACGCATGTAAGAAGCTATGAGTATCCGTTTGAATCGGGCAAGGGTCCTACCAAATCCAGATGGACATGGTCAAAATGAGCGTCAGGGATTTGAAAGAGCCTAAGGGACATTTGTTGAGTCTTATGACCTTACAACTTACACAGAAGCGTGCCCACTCCCTCACGTCTTTATTCATGTCAGGACAGCTAAATCGTTCGGCTATAAGTTTGACTGTCGCACGAGCACCTGGGTGAGAAAGATTGTGGAACGTATTGAAGACGTTTCGTCGATAATATTTTGGTACTATTGGACGATCCCTACCTGAAGATGTGTCACAGAGTAAGGTTTCCTTACCTGTTCCCATCTCTCGTGGTCGAGAGTCAGATCTCTTACGTGAAAAGCCACTACGTGAGGATTTTGACCGACTACGGTCAATACGAACTCTAAGATATCTTGTAAGCGTGTGACATAGTTCGGCCATGTCATTCGGGGTCGATTGGGGTTTTTCCTTGATGGAAAAAACCTCGGTCTTAGAAAATTCGGTGATTTCCAAGATTTGATCGGCAGATGCAGCTAGTTCATCTATGACATTGTTCTGAAATGAAACAAGCACTGCCTGCACCTGTTGAGGGAGTTTAGACAAGAAAAGTTGTCTAAATAGGCCATCATCAAAAATTCGTTGGCCGATGATTTCTCTCATTTTAAGCAACATGTCCGTCGCAGAACCATGTTGCAAGTCGATATTGTTAAAGAGTTGGTCCAACCGTAGACGATCAGGTTACGAGTTATGTAACCTATAAAACGTTCAGAATAGGAGGTGTGGTCCAATACCTGTACTGCGAACGTGGATAACATCTCACTTATCATGGTTACACCTAATTCGATTGATGTTTTGCCGAAGCATGTCCCTTGACATTTAGCTGAGTGATGCTTAAAAAGGCATTTTGAGCACCACTGCGCGAAAGCATTCGCCAATATCATTGATAAAATCTGAAATTAGGAACGTACTTTGGACAACACTTTATATTACGTCGATTCCAACATGGACAGCGTTTGCCAAGGAAGAGTAAATTCAACCTATTTGATGTCGGTGGTTGAGAATGGAATCAAAGCAATTCGGCAGAGTATTTTGGACCCCGTGAAATGACATTTTATTTCCAACAAGTTGGTGGCTAATCATGTCGAATGTTTTAGAAACGTCTTGTATAACTCTCAGACTGCAAATCCTTGGTTACACCGAGGAAAGGGTGATTCAGAGAAATCTAATTGGTATGTCATATACGATGGATTTTTAAAACCATTTAATGTAGAGAGCCATTGATGAATTTTTCAGTTGAAAAACAGTAAGAGAGTTCATCGTTAACAAATGTTTACAGAATCCTGTAGATAACTGGAGTATTATTGATGCGCTAACCATTGACCATGTCAGCATTATCTCTCAATTTGTCGCGTGGTAAGATATACTAATTTTTTCAGCAATAATGTCAAAGACCCGTTACCAAAGAGAGAGTGGGCAGCTTTAGAAGTGGAATGTTTGAGCCACCATATATTAAGAGTAAGGATGAAATCCTTTCTACTTTATGAACACATTGAGATTATTTATGGCCTTACTAATTTTTAAGCATGTGAAGTAGATAAATGGTAATAAATTAGCTGTCACACACATGACTCTTAAAATAATAGATATTTGTGAATGTGTCCAAATAACCATCTTCTTTATCATTAGGGTGAAACATGTTCTCGATTATTATATTTTTCTACGATTGAGCCATGGTAATACTTCTGGTACCAGATCTGGAACCAGATGGTTCTCTACATACTTTCTTAAAACAAGGGACCGACACTGTTATCATAATTGTATTATTACGAGCCTTCAAGTTGAAAATAGATTTTCGGGTATGCGTTTCTTATGATACACTGAAAGATATCGGATGAATGTCACAATTACATATGTACTAGTTAACTGAGTTCACTACAGGCATGAAAGGCAGGTCTACATTCTTCATTAGT
The DNA here is from genome assembly GCF_000237925.1 of Schistosoma mansoni. NCBI lineage: Eukaryota > Metazoa > Platyhelminthes > Trematoda > Strigeidida > Schistosomatidae > Schistosoma > Schistosoma mansoni. The sequence continues at coordinate 707,450 of NW_017385992.1, read as the reverse complement.
GAGACAAAGTGTTGGCTAACATGAATTAGTTGAGCCAAGCAGGTGAGTTCAGTTGCTAAGGTAATGGCATCTGTTGCAATATGAACAACATTTTTTTTCGATTGATGTACGCTTCTGCCTAAGTCTTTGATCACTGTTTTTATTCGAGAATATACGAGCGATCTTAAACTTCGTATGCGTCAGATTGGCCGTTCCGATTACATCAGCTGCTCAGCAAATAAATGCGATGCGAATCTGAACAACATATGATGCGAGTATTCTGTTGCTGTTCGTTGAATAGAATACATTAAAATGGACTATGTTGAAGGTTGCCTGCTTCAAATATCGGATTGCTTACACATCTAAGAGAGGTTTTGTCATAAGGAGTTACAAACCATGGGGTATCGACAAAACCAGAGTTGATATCAACTGAAAGATTGGAGCATTTCCGGTATCAATTTTTTGAACGGTCCACGTAATCAACAGTAGATGTTAATCCTTATGTCATTTATGAGTTATAAAATAAAAAACAATGATATATCGACAAAATAAGTGTTAGTTAATGCTCATTTCGCAAATTTGAGTGATATGAGTTTGAATCACATGAGGATTATCGATTTCTTTATAAGTGAGGACAAACATACCACATGACGACATATAAAAGGAAATAACATTTGTACTCAATCAAGCCGTAAACTGTCAGATTTTGTGGTAGAATGCATTAAGGAAACTGGAGGAATCTTAGGAATAGTAACTGGAATGCCGTATACTCCATTATCTTCATAAAATCATATTTTCTACAGTGACGAAAGTCGTTTCTCTTCTGATCAATCGGTGTTATCTGTTCAAAGCTTCAAAAAGTTAGAACGAATTTCAAATTTGCTCAGGATTCCCTTCAGAATGTCAGCATTTTTGCGTCACGAAGTAGGTATCTTTGACACAAAGAAGTTGAGTGAAATGTGTCTGAATCATATGTGGAGTATTGGTTTTGTAGCTGTAACTAAATCCCCAAAATCAATAGATTATAAAGTGTTCGACATTGGATGCTGACCACGTTGTTTAAGTGGACTTGTTTTGCTAATAGCTTTCGGTCATGCATCCGTACCAGATCACGTTGCAACTCGGCGTGAGACACAGCTCCTACGTTTCCATAGTCAGTTAATAACGAACTCCTCTCAATATATTGTTAACGTATCAAATATACCTTTCCTACCTCTTCTCGTCTGACTTCTGATTTCTGATTGACCGAAAGGGTATCGATTATAAAAGATGGCACTGGTCGCTAAATGTATAACTAGAATATCAGTCGTATTCTCAGTGGTGAGACTAAAGTGTTCTAGTACACCAAGCCAATAAACTGGGATTACAAATCAAATATTACGTAATATGAAGAATAATATAAATTAGGTCAGATATAGTAGATAGGGGATGGATGATGAATAAATTTCTCTAAAAAGTTATATATGACAAACAAAACTCCTTGATTCACATATTACAGTTTCTTAAATTGATGTACTTTGCCTTAAATTTGGTCAATATTCTTTAATGGATTGTTTATTAATATTTGCAGAAACTGATGAGAAATTATTGAAAAGAATAGTCTTCATTCATATAATTGTGTTTTAATATGATGTGAATTTTTTCCAGCGATTAAAAGATTATTATTGATTGTTATTCTTCATTTGAATTTCACATATTGTGAAGTATTTTTTTCGCGAGTTTTTACCGGATATAATTTAATTTGACATTTTTCGTTCCCTATATTACTATAAGGGAACACACACTCATGGTTTTGAAGTTAAAGTCTATACCCTCTATTTCGATTCAGTTAACGCCATTTTGACCAGACAATATCGAGTCCTGGTTCTGCTACGCAGAAGCTGATTTTCGCATGCTCGGAATCACGGGCTCGCACACATGATTCTTTGCGGTAGTTAAGGCGTTACCGCACAGTGCTCGTCTCGTTTCAAAACAACGCCATAAACGAGCTGGCTGCATCTGCCGACTGCTTCTTAAAAATCACAAAATCATCTAAGGTCGGGGTCTTTTCAGTCAAAGAAAAACTCCAAACGGCCCCGAATGACGTTACCGAACTATGTCATACACTGACACGATATCTTCGATTTCGTCTTGACCGAAGTTGATCAAAATCCCCACGTAGTAGCGTTTCAAGTAAGCGATCTGTCTTTCTACCACGAGAGACAGACAATCCCGATAAGTGCTGGTATCATAACAAGTACGGTAATTCTTCCAGAAATTGCAGGGAATCCTGCAATTTTCCGACCTCAAAATCGAATGACACGAAAACCAGTTCAGGAAACATCCCAACCGGCACGCGTTAACGGCAGAAGTTAGCGTTCTTCCCAACGACAGACTTCACGAGACTGTTTTCAGCTTACAGGCGGCAAACGGAAAACCGATCGCTACTTACCGTAAAAAATAAGTCTACTTTAACGTGGGTTTACGCAAACTCATACACTGGATTTTCGTAGTTGCAAATGTCTCTATGCCAATCATTGGTATCGACCTGTTACAATACCGCAATCTACTCATCGACATACGCTCACGAAGGTTAATAGACGGAAACATCAAGTTATCTATTTGCATAACTCCTTGTTCTGGTTGCAGGTTATCCCCAGTCACGATTAAGCACACCATAGACCCACTGTATCAATCAGTACTCGACAAATACCCCGGGATATACCAATCGCAATCAAAATTGCCTTGTGTAACCAGCAATGTTACACATCATATCTCGACTACAGGACCATCTGTGTTTTCGAAAGCCCGACGACTCGCTCTCAAATAGCTTAGGTTAGCCAAAAACGAATTCGACCATGTGATAGACTTAGGGATAATTCGACCATCAAATAGTCAATGGTCATCCCCATTGCACATGGTCCCTAAAAAGGACAGCAACGATTGTCGGCTAACTGGTGATTATCGGCGTCTGAATGCTAAAACTATTCTCGATCGTTACCCGTTGCCTGACATTCACGATTTGACAGCTACTTCGAAAGGTACAACTGTCTTTTCGAAAATCGACTTGGTTAATGCCTATAATCCAATACCGATGTCACCTGACGACATTCCTAAAACCGACATCATCTCTCCTTTCGGTCTTTATGAATTCTTGCGAATGCCTTTTGGTTTAAAAAATGCAGCTCAAACCTTTAAAAGTTTTATAGACGACGTCTTTCGAGGTCTCAACTTCGTACATGTATATGTTGATGACTGTCTAATAGCTAGTCCGGAGAGAGAATCACATTTCAAGCATCTGAACATTGTTTTCGATCGACTTCAAAGGCATTGCATTTCCGTAAACATTCAGAAACGCCAAACCGGAATTAACTGATTAGACTGATTAGGACACACCATTGATGCCCAAGGCATCCGACCCCTTTGGAGCAAAGTGGCGGCATTCTGGATTACCAAGAACTGACCAAGATCATGCAGTTACGAACTTTTAACAGCTGAAAAAAGGACCGGACGCTGCCAAACGAAGCAAGCGATCAGAAGAGTGTTTACCAACGACAAACTCGTTGGTTTAAACTTCTGAATGGTCACGTATTGTTATCATCACTACCTCACTAGTTAGAGAGTGTACTGTAGCTGTAAATAAATCACAATCGTACGACACGGCCCCTACAAATTTTTTTTCATATACTCATTTTTTATTTATTTAAAAACCAAACAAATAAAAGAACAAAACCTATTTACTTTTTCAGCGTATTTACATTTTTTTTATGTATCAAAAAACCAAAAAGAAAACATTATTTTTCCGATCGCTTTTACGCTGTAAACAAGTGTATTAGTTTAATTTTTTTCCCACCCATCTTGTGTCCTCAGGCTAGTACGAGTGCATTTTCTACATGCTTTCACACGTTCTTTATTTTCACTTTTCCAGGACGGGTGGAAAAGAATGACAAAGTTTCTCAAGGAACTGAAATTTTCATTGTACTTTATTTCTTTATTGCTATGTTGTACATTTTTGTCTCTTAGTATAAAGAAAGTAGATGAGACGATGCTTAACAAAGTAAGCGATCAGAAGAGTGTTTACCAACGGATCACACCGAAATGCGCATCCCTTATGAAACAGTTAACCGACCAGCTTCATGGAAATGCAAAATCATTTAGTTTAGAGGACACAGCTAGTAAAACATTTTCCACAGTTAAGGAACACATCGCTAAAGAAACCCTGCTTGCTCATCAGGACCCTTAAGAGCCCATTAGTATCGCCGTAGACGCATCCGGCTCAGCAATCGGAGGAGTCATACAACAATGTGTTAACAAATCGTGGCAACGTTTACGAATTTTTTCGAGACGGTTGCTAGACGCGGAAACTAGTTGAAGCACGTTCGATAGGGAACTCCTAGCTATGTATTGTTCTGTACGGCATTTTCAACATTCCATCAAAAGAAAGAGAATTCACACTTTTTAGCGATCGCAGACCTCTTACTTTCTCTTAAAGTTCATCTTCAGACAAGTACTCACCGCGAGAGTCTCGACTACATTTCGCAGTTTACTTCAGACATACAACACATTTCTGGAGCAATCAATGTAGTAGTCGCAGTCGCTTTGTCTCGAATAAGTTCCTTAAAAGGTTTCCAAGGAATCGAGCTTCTCAAACTTCCTGAGCTTCAAAAGAAAGACTTTGATTATCAGCATGAGTTATCCTCGACAACTCTTAAACTAAGTGTTAGGCAGATGGGAACAGGTAAGGAAACCTTACTCTGTGACACATCTTCAGGTAGGGATCGTCCAATAGTACCAAAATATTATCGACGAAACGTCTTCAATACGTTCCACAATCTTTCTCACCCAGGTGCTCGTGCGACAGTCAAACTTATAGCCGAACGATTTAGCTGTCCTGACATGAATAAAGACGTGAGGGAGTGGGCACGCTTCTGTGTAAGTTGTAAGGTCATAAGACTCAACAAATGTCCCTTAGGCTCTTTCAGGATGGTGATCATAAAACGAGGGAATAAGAAGAATAAGAATAACAAATAAAACAGTACACACACATAATGCAAATGTCAAAAACAAAACGGACAGACAGAGGCAATAACAGTAGAAAATTTTACAATTGATAATATTTAACGGACTCACTAACTTGCACCCTATTCTATAGAGATTGAAGCACAAGTTCATAATATCAGAAAAATAGTTTTCTTACGTGAATGCTCATATTAGATTGAAAGAAGCCAAATAGTATTTGTGATGACTATACGTGATATTGAAACACATATTCTTCACAGGATCGTCAAGCAATTATACTCAGTGTGAACAGTTCTGAGAGGACGAAAGAAGCAGTTCCTTTCTGTTAAACATTTACTGTTCAACGAGTATGATATGTTCCGTTTGAACGTTAAGCAATACATTTGGAACAATCTGATCACACTCATAGTTTGTAAAAAGATTGTGAAATCAAAATATAAAATCAACCAGACCAGAAATGGTGTATAGGAGGGGACAAGTTTGACAAAGTTGATAATGCGAAAAGAATTCGACAGCTCATCGACTTGGATTGTAAGCTCATAATAATATGAAAATTTTACAGTAAAAACGAACTGTTTTTGAATAGACAAAATTTATTTGAATTTTTGCATTACTATGGTTTTGATAAACATTGGTATACGACCTTAAACAAATGTTGACTTTAACACAATAACTCAGTTTCCAACTGTTCTTTAACACCATACTTCCATGCGAAATGAACTGACAAGAATTCCCTGATGCGTTCCACTCGAAGTTGAGAGTCCATTGTAAATTACATCCAGTCCAGCAACACTATTTTGAAAATGTCTCCTCTTAGTAAAAGAAGTATCATACCTCTGTAATTCTGTCATTTGCTCAGATCTCCATTTTATGGTATCTTGATGAGTTATCCTTCTTTTCAGTCTGTTGACAATTTATGTTTATCACAAATCTTCTTGAATAGAAAGTGAGACATGTTTGTAGTTACTGCAATGTCTGACCTCAGTGCATCAAAATCATTATCAGCATCAGCTTACTGAAATTCATTGTGGAGGTCATGTTCATATTTCCAAAACTTATGTGAACACTTCCAATAAAGAATTGCCTTACATTTATTCCTCAGTTATTCTACCGATCAATATCCCGTATGATTTACTTTGCAGTGAGATCACTAATAGATTACTCAGCATCAGCCAATTATTTGTTTATCTAGTACCCAGTTGTGAATGTATTCTATCATTGTGGTCAAAAAAATCGAATTGAATAAGTTCTTGTGCGGAATATCGCGATTCGACCGAATCAGAATAACATAGAATGGACTACTGTTTGAGGATCAGTAAGCAATTGACTGCTCTAATTTGTGAATGTTATTTTGTTTATCAATGAGAAAGACTGGAGTAGGTTGTGAACAACACAACAGCTTCCGATATGCAAATCATTCATTTCCAACATATCTGATTTATATGCAAGTCAAACAGACCACATCACATTTTATAACAGGAAATCACATTTGTACATGGTCAAGCCGAAAAGTTGTCATGATTGTGGACCACTGCAATTAAGAAAGTGTAAATAACTTAGAATCGTGAATCTTAAGACAATTGTAAGTAAAAATGAAGCTTCTGACAAGAAGGACACGAACGTCTATAGTCTAGGTGTTGAGACATTATGAAATGAGAATGTAAATAATATTCTCAATATTTCACAGAATTTGATTCCAATTTAATCCTCATCAGGATATAACGGTAAGGGAAAATGACCAGTTTGTAAGCTTCATTTAGTTTGGTTGACTAATCGGCAGATGAATAAATGCATAACCGGTCTCACCTATATTTTACGGTAATGTGGTCAACCAGAAAATGTTTTTCGAATTCGATAAACGGAAGCTGCGAAATGGTGACTATAAAACGAGTGCAAAAGACGAATAAGAGCCCTTAGAGACGGGATTTGTTGTAAAATTAACACAGTATTTTCGGAAGGCATGTTTGTAGCAGAAGAAACAAAACACACACAAAGTGCAAATGTCAAAAAGAAAAGATACAGATAAAAGCAACAAAAAGAACAAATTGTACAATTCATAATATAGAATAGACTTACTGAATTGCACTCTCTTCCATAGTGGGTGCATAAAAAAAGTGAAACATAATCGAAATTGGTTTTATGTTGGTTTCTACAGTTTCATGATTTGTCTAGCTTGCACTGTTTAACATAATCTCGATAGCACCATGTGCTGCTGATAAGTTTTATGTTGGAGATGTAATGCAGCCTCAAGTTAGCCGTATAATTAATTAGAGAGAGAATACGAAATACAAACAAGCAACGGAACATATAATCGTTGGTGAGCATTACGAAACTGAAATCGCACTTCACTGTTTCTCTGTTTGACACTGTCAATTAACATAGCTGCAGTGTCATTCTTCGAAAATTTTTAATGCAATGTATATAGCTTATCATCGTTTATGCCTTCAGTGCATATCCTGGCGAATTAATTATTGCGTCTTACCAAGCGTCAGTTGATGATTGATACTGTACCGATTAGATTCTTGTTACAGTAAACAGCTCGGTATACGGCAGAATAGAATGCTTTTTAAGGATATCAATATTCTGTTCTCTGAAATCTACGATGCCATGTTTCCTTTGAATTCAATATTTTGTCGTCCAACATTCCCATTGTGCATGAGATTTTAATCAACTTGATTTCCTGATTTCAGATAGCAGTCAATAATTGAGATGGTTCTGAAGCTTGTTTCCCGAAGAGTTTGTTTAATTATATTAAGTTCATCATCACCATTTTTGTCATCACTGCATATGCGTATGGCTCTCGAGGACGTATATTAGATTGAATTACTTTCCGTACCTGGAGCAACCGAATCCGCAAAGTCAACTTTAGTCCGTTTCTTACTCTACCATTGAAACCCTCTTGGATGAGTCTCATTATCTTAAGATAATTTTGTAAAACTACTCTGTATCATCACAGACCACTATAGCATCATCTACAATTGCATTTTTACAGCTTCAAACGGAAGCGATACGAGGAAAAACATGTGAACGAAATTGATGATTATTTTTAGGAAATTACATTTCAGGTTTTGGCAAGACATGAGGAGTCTTTTCATTGTCATTTAACTGATGACTTCAAGAGGTTCACAACACACCTTGTCGACTGCTCTCTGTAATACTCACAATACAGCAAACGCTTTCTTTTTAAAGCTTGTCAAAGGATTATGGAGAAGATTAGAGAATAAGAGGTTATATACATGACCTGGCAAAATGTGATATCTGATGTCGCATAACCTTAAAAGCAAGTAGCCTCATTATGTTGTGAAACACACTTCATACTTACAACGCATTTACTAATAACAATATGCGAAATGGACATGAGGGTATAAGGAGTCACTCTACTGAATACTTCATGATCCGAATCATAATGTTCTCAAGCAGATTAACCGATCTGCACTATCACATGCACAGATAACTTTTCCTTTCGTAATTAGATATTGGTCAACCATATTGAATTGACAATGCACCACTGAAAACAATTTTGATGTTGAGGAATTCACGAGATTACCCAAACAGTCTTATTATTCGAAAACAAACAGTGATTGTCAAGGCAACAACATTTTGATTATTGTTCATATCTGTCGAAAGTAAAACAATACACATCTACTATGTCAGGAGGAAAACTATTTTTAAATATCACGCAAAAACAAACATTTCTGATTTATTTCAGCTAAATTATTATTCAGTTATGAATGTGTAGAATTTTGTTAATTTGCCAGTATTCAATGTTTAGCGTAAGTTAAGTATACACTTGACATTATCTTGTCACTGTGATTTTGTTTTATATTTGAACACAGATGATATAAAGTACAAGCTCAACTGATGTGAGGGAATAGATCATTCAAACACGCACATGAAAGTCAGTTTTCTATTTGAGTATTGACAAACATTTTAGTTTTCAGATACAACTCAATCTATGAAACTGAGAAGAAGTTGTTCTATTTCAATGTACTCAATAGGAAAATCATTATCTTCATTCATCTGGACATCTATTGACAGTCA
>NW_017385992.1:689118-698232 GCF_000237925.1 Schistosoma mansoni | reverse complement strand
TGATAAACCATGTGATATAATTGCGAAAGTGTCAATTACCGACCGTCCAGTCTATGAAAACTACAAAACAGAGGATATCTCATCTACACGATACTTCATGGTAGACTGAGCGAATAAAAGTTATCACTTGTGCAATAGTAAGCTATGTTGTGAGAGAAGGCAGTTTGGATTATTGAAGCCTATGAGTTATCAAGTTATATTTGAAGTCCTCCAGTCCTTCAATAGCACTTACTTGATTCTTGAATGTTTAATGTCTCGGAGTTGCTGTGTGTTATCATTCGATTATTCAAGACTATTTTTGTGATCGTATTTGTATGATTATGCATTTCAAATCCATGCACTTCGTGAAACAGCTGACCAATGAACGTGCTTGAACAGTCCGCTATTACCAGATGATTTACTCATACCAGAACACTTAAAACATCAATTTGATATTCATATATTTCGGTCAAACGTAAGAATTGATGAATAAAGGGATCCAAAAAACACTTTATTGTTGTATTGTCGAATACCTATAAAACGTCTATTATTCAGTCAAAAGCTTCTAGAAGAAATTTTAAAGAAATGAAATTATTCTTCTCAGTTGATTGTGTTGAAACGTTCATCATATTGTTGAATTGATAATATTCTTTGAACTTTTCTCATGAGAGATGGTTTAGCATTTAACTACTCCGGTTCTTTTAAAACTTTAAATGAGACGACAACTTGTATAAGTCGGCAGTCCGTGTTGAAAAGTATATCTAAACATCCTTTTTGATTTTCATTATTTCAGAGGAATTATTAGGAGTCAAAAGGAATATTTCGATAAACGTTGATGGTGCAGGTGAGTAAACATTGATCAGTCGTTCGATCAAAGGCGTGGAACTTTTACACATACATCTTCACTACCTGTGATTACTCATAATTTGCTTGTTCATTTTAAACAATTCCTACCTTCCAAAATACTAACAAAAGAATGAAGGTGCTTCTATTCTGGCAAACGATGGTAGAATTGAATGTGAAATTCACTCACTATTTGAGTAAATCCATTGAAACCTTCGGAAAGGTTGAAATGAACTGTGAATGACTGGATTTGACAGGCAAAAAAAAATCATCAGGGATAATTAAAGCTACAATCTCATTCTGCTTGTTGCAAAATGAATGCAGAGATTTATTATCATTTCAGGTTTAGGTGGAACTTGATAAACAGTCTGTGTTCCAAAATAAATGATTCGTGTTTTACATTGGTGACAAAGCCATTGCTGCACACATTATATTCATCTACACATCCCTTAATCTCATAGTCATTCCCAAACACTGACGATGCAAACTGAGAAATTATTACCCAATGCTATTCGTTTCTCATCTACAACAAATGGACACTGAGATCAGAATCAGTTAACCGTTAGAAATCTTTATATTAATACCGCCAATTTATTTCTCAAGTTCAATATGTAGACAAACACTCATAAGATCATGTCCTGTGTGCTGAGTGTCCATTGTTTCAGATCGAATTATTTAGCATATTGCGCAAATATTATTGCATCCCTGACTATCAGATCCCTGATGGTAAAGTAAACGACTTTTTGATTTGATAATTGTAATACAACTTCAGAATCTAGGCATTTGACATTTGTTAGAAAAGGATTCATGTCCGTCTCATTTCAATGTCAATCACTTCAATGTATTGACTACCAATCCATCTCAAGAAAGCATTTCAGATAACAAAGTTATTATCCACTGAAATCTGTTCAAAGTGTTACATCAAACAATAACTTGCCCATCGTTTAAATCCTCAATCCTGAGTATCAATATTCTTCTTACTGTAGATGTTACAGCCACAATGACGAGTTTAATACACCCAAATGGGAAGGTGTCGTTCTATTATGATAACGTGAGTTGTATAATTTAGTGAAAATGTGATATTGTTTCAAGTAATTCACATCATTCTACTATTTCATGTTGATCAATATTGTCAAATGAACTTAGTTACACTGAACACAACATTGTGTAATAGGCAAGCGGACTAGTTGACACTATTATCAATCAAGCAAGTGGTGGGAACAGTGAATAATCAGAAATAAATTTTCTTCAGACGAAACAATAACCTGTACGTGCCAAACAGTAACTGGTTGTGAATGTTTGCCTACTATACGGAAGGAGTAATATTCTGTTGATTTTTATTTATTTTATATTATTCCAGTAATTATTCTAATCTATATAAATAAATGTGTTGTAGCAGATCTTGTCTCAGACATTCAACCATCTTTTTTCAGATTCCTACGGAAATTGAGGAAAGTAAGTTGCAATCAAAAATCTATGGACTAATACGTTGTGAAAAAGGTAAGAAATATTTCAGCGAATGAATACTATTATTATTATTAGCCTTATTCAATATTATATTTTTGGTACAATATAAACATCTCAGCACAAAGTACTTCAGCAAGTATCAGTTTCTTACTTCTTCGTCCTTCCTGACGATAAATATTTAGTGATCGCCACTCATAAGTTTGCAGCCCAGTCAATCGACATCTGTATAATGTACATTCTTCACGCTGCATATTGCCTTCTGCAACCGTTACAGGTAAAACGCTTACTCTTTTCAGAAATGCACCTGAATAGGTTGTGCGATTCTAGGCAGAAAGAGCTTTCTAACACTGAATATTATTCAGTTGCTTCTGGCGTAAAGTCAGTTCATGGAAATGTCATTTGAGTGTTGTGGCTCATTGTGCATATATATGCACACCGTTAGGATAATCTGGATGTTGCTCGAAGTCACAAGCATTGTGCGTGAAGATGGAATGGAGGAATGCCAGTGTAATCAAATACGGTTTCTCAACATCAATCGTAAGATTCATTTACAATTCAAAAATCATTTAAAGCTTCATATAGTCTCACAAGTCATTGAGTATATGGACTGACTGGATGAGTGGATAACCGAATGTATTGGAAATGAATGGTGCTAGTTTTCAGTCTCTGATGTTCCAAATAACATGAAACGCGCGTCTGAGGTTGATATACAAATCACCATTGTTTCTTGATTTGTAGATTTGAATGTAGCCTCACTGTATTATGCATTGTGAAATAATATGTAAGCAGATGAACACATCTATCCCAGACGTCCAGCTGATTTCATCGTTAAATAATTCAGAAACGTGACAATTTCATTTTAAATTTAACGGTTCGGTTTCAAAAACCAGAGCGATGTAAACCGTAGTTTTTTAAAGACAGACATCACTCTGTATGTAATGAAAAATAATACAGATCCTTGATTTGCCCTCTAATTAAGTGAAGCAAATAAACTTGTTTCGCTTCAAAAAAGAAAACGAAATTCTAGACCCCTTTTTCCTTTCAATTTGTTACACAAGGTCTCACAAGGTCTCGTGAGATATCTGTTCCAGCAAAATGGATCAAAAGTGGTACGTTGGTGGAGTTTGAAGCCATCGGAGGTACGTGAAATTTGATTTAATCATCACTTACTATTTTTGCACTTAAATTTACGCACTCAGTATTTATAACCACCCGTTGATTCGTTGTTGAATATAAAGAATGAATAACGACGGGTTTTCATCAACAATAAGGTTATCACCTTGATGAAGTTTACTTGAACATAAAGTCACAAAATGAATGATGGAATGTTTTTGGTTTCGAAAAATATAAGATGTCAGTAAGCGACTGTGCATTGCCAAGGAAATGTTTGTTATTATTTTGATATATATGATGTAGAATTTTTCTGAGGCATTAAAGTTGGCATTGACGATTGGAAGAACGATGTCACTTTTCCTTTATTGTTTAATTGAATCAACACAGTTCAATGTAAATTTTGTGTCTATCAACAATCAAGTTTATGGGACTTAACTCATTCACGAAAACGATTACATGGAAAGAAAGTGCATAACCATTAAAGTCAATTGCAATACGTTTTGCTGAACTCAGTGACAACGTAGTGTGCACATGTCTGAATACGAACAGTTATTAAAAGTCATCAACTTCCCCTTCTCAAAATATCGTCACTTCTTCTTTGTACTCAAAGTAATTTCATTCAATCCAAAAATGCAGTCTTGAAATAGAAGAGAAATTGAAGGTGTACTGATTTCTGCATGATGCAAATTGTTTACCATTTTCCACGAAATGTAATAATCACATAACTCAGAAATCATCATCACATCATTCAGTGATAGTTACAGGTTTTGTATTTTTCTTTTCTTTTGTTTGATTATCTCATATGAAATCACCTTATTCATTTCAAAGAAATTTGTTCGCAGTACAATACAAGTGAAACATGCCAAAATGAAACGACATCGAAGATGACGTGTATTTGGTGTGAAAAAGGGAGGGCGTGTATAGAAAGTAACGATCAGAACACTCATGGCTTGAAAGTGAATGACTGCCGTGTTGAGGTTGGTACTTGTTGAACTTCATTGGCGTTTGCATTTTAAATTCTGAGCTAATGTTTTCACTGGGAAAAAAATTTTGATTGTAATAGATAAGAAAAGCATGTTAGCCGTCCCCAGTGACTAAATAAAAGCATTGTATAGGTTGACGACATATGAGTACATGCTACCTTTTCGTGAAAAGAATAGACAATGAATCAAAGAATCGCTCACCATCAACTTTTCAAGTCGAATTATGTAAACAGATAACAGAATAATTCGTAAGTTTGAAAATACTAAGAGAAATCGTGGAACAATTTCAATGGTAAAAATTCACCGATGAAATCAGTTTAAGTGAAGAAGCGTAAACAGTTAAAAGTTGTGTATCACATTAGAAGAATTAGTGAAACTATGTAGACTACCATTGTTGAATCCCGGAACAATGATTTAAGATACTCTGTAGAAAAATATGTAACCTCAATAGATTGCTTCAATGAAGCTGTACATTATAATTCTTTTGCAATATATACGAATTGTGATTGAATGTGACATCCAAAACACATATTTCATCACACAAAGGGGTCGTCAACTAGGTGTAGGATCGTGCTTACTGAGCACACTGATTGTCAAATCGCCAATAGATATCCGGAATGATTTGACGAATTCGAATTCTACAAGTATGTATGAGAATCTCTTGTGTCATCTTTACTGACAATGATTTGTAATGAATAAAGAATTAAAGGAATGATATTTGTTGTTTAGTAATCAATGCTTCTGATTGAATTATTTAGAAGAACCCGGATGTCAACGATTTGAATAGTTCAACAACAATGAAACACAGTGAAACAACATTGGGGATCGCTGAGGTTGAGGTTAGTGAAAACCTCATGAAAACTACGGAAGAAAGATATGAACACTTGGTAAATATTTGATATTAAGTGACATCTGCTAATTCTTTGTTTTTTTACAGAATATGAGTACCGGGTTCACGGAGGGACATGAGCAAGGCATATCACATTTGTACTTGTTCGTTTTAATTCCTTTGATCGCCTTTCTATTTTTCATGTGAATCGATTGAAGATTTTGAAGATTGTTGCTTATAAGAAAAAGAAATATAATGAATGATCCATGAAAATGTTTTATACATTGCTTTCAAATCTCTGACGGTTTTGTCTCAATTCCGCTTTCTATTAGAATACTTTAGAATTTCATTTGTCTTCCTTCTAATTTGGACAGTTATTTAATGATACTTTGTACATGCTTTTGATTGGTAACATGGTAGCTGATGTTATCTTTTTTATATAATATCAAACACTGTTTTCAATATTCGCGTTATCGCTTTCGTATAATTCAAGATGCATAATATCACATGAGTTATACAAATTTAACTCGTTACTACGTGGCATTAGGCATAAGTGATTTCGTGATCACTGCAGTCAACTATGAGTCCGGTGTGAGTGTTCATTTTGATGTAGTGATCTGATCATGATTCCTCCAAGATTTTATTGTTGATATGTGTATAATACGGTCAACGGGCTTCTTTCAAAGCTTCCACTTGTTAACTAGATGTTAACTAGAAGCTTTTTGTTTATCATCATCACACAAAAGTCTTACGGATTGAATGATGATTCGATGGCTTCATGCCAGAATAGTTCACGTGACATAAGATTTCAGTGTTGCACATGGAATTCCATATTTACGAGGCACACACAGTCTGAAGTCGACACTGAACCTGTTTTTAGTCACTTTAATTCAATTGAAGTGCTTTAACGTTATAGCACATTGAAAATAGAGGTTGTCGCTGTTTAGATACTCAATGTAGTTATACGCAAGCTGAAAAGCAATGGCTATATACGGAAAACATGCTGCTGCACTCTGATCACGAAGAGAGTTGCTCTAATGCTGTCCAGAGAAGAACAAAGTGCATTTATAGGATGGGAAACTCATGGATCCGAAATTATCAAAGCATCATTGAAAACAATAAAGGAGGGAATCACAATGAATGTTACCCAATGTTGTGAATCCACAAATGACAGCAAAGGTCACTTCTGTTAGAAACTATCATAAATCCTAGATAATTGCTTCAATGAACTAATGAATGGATAAGCCCCATTGAATCCACCGGAAATCGAAGCAGCACACACCGACGATCGAAGAACTGAAGGTGGCCATCAGATATATCATGAACGCGAGAGAAACAGGACCTGACAATATAACAGATGAAGCACAGCAGTCAGATGTACTTCGCCTTGTGTATGTGGGACTGCAGTCACAAACATATTTGAATTGATACACACATTGGGATATCACACCATCGTTTTCATGTCTTATTTTTCAGAGTGATGAGGTTTCAATTTGTCTTCTATGTGTTGACTTATATCGCTGTGATTTCCAGTTGTACCGGCTTCAGTTTACCAATTTCACACTGTTCTCCATGAATTAAATTTTAAGCAAACTGAACTTAACATAATTCTCCGTGTATCGTTACCCGATATTCTGGATAGATTCACTTGCTTGTTGATCGTATGTTTGTTTATGTTGAATATTGATTGAAGTTGGATATCGTGATTAGATTGAAGTTGTCTGGTTGTACAATAGATTGAATACACTTTAAAACATCACTTGACGCTTCAAGTCGTCCTAAATTTGCAGCAGAATGCAATCGAATTTCCCAGTGAGTAAGAAATCCTGGATGAATGTTAAGCTAATCTGTCAACTATGAGTGCCTCAACAACTCCAAATGCACTGAAGGTGCCGAAGTTTTATATGGTTTATCTTCTACCGTAAATTGTACTCACCTAGTGAAAATCCGTGACAATTTGTACTCTTCATTGATGAATGAATTAAATTGCGAGTAATAAATTTTATTACCGTTTGAAAAGAAAGAAAACCGATAGAATATCGATCATGATGTGCCCTAATAGTGAGTAACATTGTGTGGCAGTTAATCTCAGAGTTCTAATGAATAGCAGTGATCAAACCAGTGCGGATGCATAACCGAGCGCCTTCAGCTAGGTGAGTACTTTGAAACGAATGTCGTTGGCATACAATCAGATACTAAGTAAGTAGATGAGAAAATTCAAAATTTCCATCTTTAAATATTTAGTAATTATTAAGTGGATTATTATGAATTATCAATTATGTAGTGTATGCCAATAGTTATTCTTATTCAAAATCCTAATAACATTTAAAGGATCAAATCAAGTGATCGACTGACTACTCTCAATTCAAGCCTGGTCCATAATTTAACGTATAAATCATCAAACATCAGCGATGATAAGCGTCTTAGACAATTGATTGACATTTTGCCAATGAAGTATTCACTGTATGCTTCTCAGATTGTTTCGAGGAATTCTGTTTTTCCTTATTAAAATACATTCTTTTGTAGCCACTTATGTTCTTTTTCACTACAATGTCATTACTTCATAATATAAAAGCCTTGTTCTACAATGAATGTATGATTTCATTTGACGGTAATAAAAGATACAGTGTAAACTTCTTTGTTAATGTCTAATAAGAAAACTGTTTTGTATGTCGGTACTATGTCAAGCTCATTCACCTCATCCTTACTTCTAAACAGGCCAATTATTTCATTCTACTTGATCCATATTTTGACCCTGTTATTAATATTTATCAACCTTTACTGTTTTTGTGTAAGCGTAAACATGTACATCTTTATCCTACTCATCATATGTATGCAGCATAGTTTTGTGTGACTTTAAACATTGAATAATGCCTGAATAAATGAAGTGCCTGCTGCTTTGATGTCCAGTGTACTCAATAGGGTTGGTCTGTTCAGCAGTTCCTTGAAATATTCTACTCATCTTTTCCTCTGTTCTTAAATCTCCGTGGCTGTCTTTCTTTCTTTGTCTTTGACAGGTATCTTCGGGTTACTATATCTCTCTGCTATTTGCTTCGTTGAATCATATATTTGTTTCATGTTCTATTCTCTTGCGGCTGGAAGCTGATTTGTTCTCTCCCATAAAAGGCTGTTGCTGATAGTATCCGGCCAGTGAATGTTGAGATTTTGCTTAGACAACTGTTTATAAATACGTGTACATTTTTGACGATGGTTGATATAGTTCTCCACGTTTCAGTGCCATACAGTTGGACTGTTTTGACGTTCTTAATGAAGATTCTCCCTTTATAATTAGTTGACAATTGTTTTGAGTTCAATATGTTCTTGTATCGTAGAACTGCGGTCATGGCATTTCTTATCTTCGCCTTTAAGTCTGCATTCGATTCTCCTTGTTAATCGATGTTGCTTCACCAGTATAGAATGTTTCATCCATGTTTTTTCACCTTTTCGGCTTCAACGCTCCTCTTCAATTGCTTAATAGCTTCTGCGTACTCTACTTGAGACTTGAATTTCCATGCTCCTGTTCGACTGCGGTTAATTGCTGTTTTCTTGTTCTTCCTTTCTTCAATCTTGTCCAGGGTTCCCATAGAGATTCATTCCTTATTCTGATGCTGCGTTCGACCCAGAAGCTCCTGACATGTTGATGTTATTACTCCCTTGATCCTTTTCCAACTGTCAATAAATAAACGAGAGTTCTTATTTGCTTTTCCAATTGTCCTCTATCGTAGTTTCTTATTCTTCCAGTAGATCCTGTAAAGCTTGGAACCTGTTTTGAGATGTATATTGAGTTCATCGAATTTGTAAGCATCTCTTAAGGTAGCTGTTTTGAGTATTTGTAATTCTGTTTCCGCACTCGTCCAGTGTTTCTCAAGCTTCAATTTCATCTTGACCACAACCAGGTGG
>NW_017385992.1:666711-688918 GCF_000237925.1 Schistosoma mansoni | reverse complement strand
TAATTCTTCCTTTCACTCTCAAGACAGAGTTTGAATGGTTTACATTATTTTTCTTGTATAGCGTTTAATGGCGGGTAAGTTTTCCAAAGAATAAAATCGTTAACGCCATGCCCTATCCTTCTCCTTTACCCAGGCTTGAAACCGGCAGTAAATCTAGAAGAGCTACAGGCGAAGCGAATTTATTTGGAAAATGGATTTCACTGAAATTTGTGGTTAGAGTGTTTAGCGGGATTCTTGGGCAAAGGATTGAATATGTGAGTACACCAATAGATTACTCAGCATCAGTCAACTGTATGTTTATTTAATCCCCAGTGGTGATTGGATTCTATCATTGTAGTCAGAAATATCTAATCGAATGTGTTCTTTTGAGGAATATCGCGATTTGATCGAATCATAAGAACATAGAATGGATTTCTGCCTTCAGTTAAACAATTCCACTTAAACAACGTGGTCAACATCCAATGTCGAACACCTAATCAGCTATTGATTTTGAGGAATTATGTACAGCTACACTACCATAGTTGTCAGAAAATTATCGAGTTGATTAACTTGTTGTTAGGGATAACCTGATTTGACTGAATTGGAAAAAATGGATTGAATTTCTGTTTCAGGATCAGTAAGCATAAGACTGTTTGAAAATCTGAATGTTTACGTGTTTATCAGTGATAAAGACTGGAGTAGGTTCAGAACACCAATACCAGCATTCAATATGCAAATTCATTTCAAACATATTTGATTTATATGCATACCAAACATACTGCAACACAACATATAACAGCAAATATCATTTGTACATGATGAAGCCGTTGTGTAGCGGATTTTATGAAAGACTGAAATTAAGGAACTGTAAATAACTTCGGAATAATGAGTCGTATGATTACTGTCAGTCACAATTTAGCTTTGAACAGGTTGGAAACAAATGTCCACAATTCAATTGTTGAGACGTTATGCAATTAGAATGTAAATAATAGTCGCCCACAAATATTTCACAGAATTCGCCTACAATTCAATCCTCAATAGGATATAGCGGTAAGGGACACTGACGAGTTTTGAAGGCTTCATATATTTTTGTTGATTTATCGGTGGTTGAATAAATGCATGATCGAATTCACCTATATTTTATGTTAATTACGTTATTCAGAAAATACTTTTCCAGTCTAATAAACCGAACTTCTTAATGTTGACTATAAAACGAGTAAACAACTAGAATAAGAGCTTTCAGGGACGGGGTTTGTTGTGAACTTGACAGAGTATTATCGGAAGGCATGTTATTAGCAAAAGAAACAGTACACACACATAAGGAAAATATCAAAAAGAAAACGGACAGATAAAGACAAAACTGGTAACAAATTGTACAATTGATATTATCTAACGGATATATTGAACTTGCACACTCTTTCATTGAGGGTGAAGCCAAATTTATAACACCTGTTCTGCGAGCGTGGATAACATCTCAATTATCATGGTTAGACCTAATTCGATTGATGTTTCGCCGAAGCATGTCCGTTGACATTTAGCTGAGTGATGCTTTAAAAGCCATTTTGAGCAGCACTGCGCGAACGCATTCGCCAATATCATTGATAAAATCTGAACTTAGCAACGTGCTTTGGACAATACTTTATATTACGTCGATTCCAACATGGACAGCGTTTGTCAAGGAAGAGTGAATTCTACCTATTTGATGTCGGTGGTTGAGAATGGAATCAAAGCAATTCGGCAGAGTATTTTGGACCCCGTGAAATGACATTTTATTTACAACAAGTTGGTGGCTAATCATGTCGAATGTTTTAGAAACGTCTTGTATAACTCTCAGACTGCAAATCCTTGGTTACACCGAGGAAAGGGTGATTCAGAGAAATCTAATTGGTATGTCATATACGATGGATTTTTAAAACAATTTCATGTGGAGTACCATTGATGAATTTTAGAGTTGGAAAACAGTAGGAGAGTTCATCGTTAACACATTTTTACAGAATCCTGCAGACAACTGGAGTATTATCGATGCCCTAACCATTGACCATGTCAGCATTATCTCTCAATTTGTCACGCGGTAAGATATACTCATTTTTTTCAGCAATAATGTCAAAGACCCGTTACTAAAGAGAAAGTGGTCCACCATCTATGAATACAAAGGTTGACATCCCTTCTGCTCCATGAACACATTGAGATTATTTATAGCCTTACTAATTTTTAGGCATGTGAAGTGGATAAATGGTAATGAGTTAGCTGTCACACACATGACTCTTAAAATAATAGCTATTAAGGAATGCATTTCCACTCGTAAAAATACCACCACAAAGTTCTGTGATAGTTTTTCAGTGTCGTATATAAAAATGATATTATGCAGGATCACAAGGATTGTCAACATTGTTAGTAACTTCAGCGCATTTGTTGCTATTTGTGAAACTGACGTGTAATCGTTTGGCTTAAAATAACTCTTCTTTATGGGTCTTAGTTTATTACGATATTTCGCTGATAAATATAATTTGTATGGTTTACTTAACATTTACGTTTGAATTGGTGCTCTGAAATATGGACATGAGTTAAGGATCAAATAGAAATTCTCAGTAGATTCCATGAGACTGTTAACTGCGAAAAATTCATCACAATCTCAGAGTGTATTTAGTGAGCACATGAGGTCTCAGTCAGCATGCTTATAACCCTTATATTGGAGGTTTTTGAATGTGTAAGTTATAAGAGGGATAGACACGTAGAGCATGAGCAACTACCATGTTCCTTCGATAAGTATGAAAGATGTCTTGCTTCGTGAAACGAGAAATCTCAAGGGTGAACGCCAAAAAAATCATTTTTTGATCAGGTAGATCAGTTAGCTGAAATTGACTTACCGTACAGGCAGGAAAGGCACCAACTTGTTGGCGTTTGGTTGATGGTACGTAACCTAGTAGTCCAGATATTCTATTGAGAAAGTCACGCGAAAAAGTATATCTTGTAGATTTTGTTATTTGAACCTATAGGTGGTTGCCGTGGGAATGGTGGTACTCTGTATTCTGTCCAATGTCAGGCCTGCTCATACGACAGTTGTGGTATGCACCTTGTGCGACATATGATGCTAGTATTCTGGTGCTGTTCGTTGAATAGAATACATTAAAATGGACTATTTTGAAGGTTGCACGGCTTCAAATATCGGATTGTCACAGTGAGTTACAAACCATGGGGTATGGACAAAACCAGAGTTGATATCAACTGAAAGATTGGAGCATTTCCGGTATCAAT
This sequence comes from Schistosoma mansoni, assembly GCF_000237925.1. NCBI lineage: Eukaryota > Metazoa > Platyhelminthes > Trematoda > Strigeidida > Schistosomatidae > Schistosoma > Schistosoma mansoni. The sequence continues at coordinate 685,684 of NW_017385992.1, read as the reverse complement.
ATTTAAACGGTACACGTTGTTGGCAGTAGATGTTAATCCTTATGCCATTTGTGAGTTATAAAATAAGAAACAATGATATATCGACAAAACAAGAGTTAGTTAATGCTCATTACGCAAAGTCGAGTTAAATGAGTTTGAATCACATGAGGATTATTGATTTCTTTATAAGTGAGGACAAACATACTACATGACGACATATAGCAGGAGATAACATTTGTACTCCATCAAGCCGTAAACTGGCAGATTTTGTGGGGGACTGCATTAAGGAAACTGGAAGTATCTTAGGAATAGTAATTGGAATGATAATTGTGAGTCATAAAATAGATTGTTATAAGAGGGATACGAATGTCCACAATCTGCTTGTTGACACATTATGCAATGAGAATGTGAATAATATTCGTCAATCAATATTTAACAGAATTTGAACGTAATTAAATCCTCACTGTGTTATAACGGTAAGGGACACTGACCAGTATTGAAAGCTTCGTTTAGTTTGTTTAAGTAATCGGCACACGTGGTCAAATTTATTGCCAAATTGTATACGAGCACAGGAAGGCAAAGCAAATGATAATGAAACGGTTTCATTGCTAACCTTTTGGAGAAATTTTCTTATCATCCATCCCCTATCTACTATATCTGACCTAATTTATATTATTCTACATATTACGTAATTTCTGATTTTTAATCCCATTTTCCTATCTCTCACTCCCATGTCAACTATATTTATTCTGATCATTATTTATCTTACGATTTCATTTCACCTATAAACTGATTCAAGTTAACACATCATATTATTCATCGCAAAAACATTACGATTCAATCTTATTTTTATTTTATATGACAAACAACACTACTTGATTCACATATTACAGTTTCTTAACTTGATGTACTCTGCCTTAAATTTAGTCAATCTTCTTTCATGGATTATTAATTTATAATTGTAGAACCTGATGAGATAATATTGACAAGGATATTCTTCGTTCATATAATTGTGTTTTAATATGATGTGAATTTTTTCCGGCTAGTAAAAGATTATTATTGATTGTTATTCTTCGTTTTACTTTTATATATTGTGATGTATTTTTTTCGTAAGTTTTAGTCGGATATATTTTAATTAGACATTTTTTGTTCAATAAATTACTTTGACGGAACACTCACCTAAGGTTTTGAAGTTAAAGTCTATACACCCTATTTCGATTCAGTTAAAGCCATTTTGGCCAGACATTATCGAGTCCTGGTTCTGCTACGCAGAAGCTGATTTTTGCATGCACGGATTCATGGACACGCGCATATGATATACTTAGGGATATATCGACCATCAAATAGTCCGTGGTCATCCCCATTGCACATGGTCCTTAAAAAGGACAGCAATGATTGTCGTCCAACTGTGATTATGGGCGTCTGGACGCTTAAACCATTCCCGATCGTTACCCGTTGCCTCACATTTGGCAGCTGCCATGAAAGTTGCAACTGTCTTTTCAAAAATCGACTTAGTTAAGGACAATAACCAAATAACGATGGCATCCAAAACCTAAAACAACGCGTTCTGTAAGAACAGTAAGATTTGCAGAACATCTTAAGAAATATTGCACGTAGGACACAAGCTTTATCTTGAATTCCCTTTCATTGCTTATTGTAAAAAAATTTTTTTTATATGCTCATTTTTTATTTATTTAAAAACCAAACAAACAAAAAAACAAAACATGTTTATTTTTTGAACGTATTTAAATTTTTTTATATATAAAATAACCAAAAAGAAAACATTATTTTTCCGATCGCTTGTACGCTGTTTACAAGTGTATTAGTTTAATTTTTTCCCACTCATCTTGTGTCCTTACGCAAGTACGAATGCATTTTCTACATGCTTTCACACGTTGTTTTTTTCTCGTTTTCAGGACGGCTGGAAAACAACGACAAAGTTTCTCAAGGAACTGAAATTTTCATTGTACTTTATTTTTTTATTGCTATGTTGTACGTTTTGGTCCCTTAGTGTAAAGAAAAAAGATGAGACGCTGCTAAACGAAGCAAGCAATCACAATAGTGTTTACCAACGACAAACTCGTTGGGCCTAAACTTATGGCTGGTCACGTATTATTAGCATCACTACCTCACTAGGTGGAGAGTGTTCTGTAGCTATAATTCAACCACTAAAATCAATAGCTAATTAAGTGTTCGACATTGGATGCCGACCACGTTGTTTAAGTGTACTTGTTTAACTGAAGGCTTTCGGTTATGCATCCGTACCAGATCACGTTGCAACTCGGCGTGGGACACAGCTCCTACGTTTCAATAGTCAGTTAATAACGAACGCCTCTCGATATATTAGAAACGTATCTAATATATCTTTCCTACATCTTCTCAACTGACTTCTGATTTCTCTTTGACCAAAAGTGTTTTGATTATAGAAGGTGCTACTGGTCGACCTTCTCAAATTCGCTCAGCTTCAAAAAGAAGACATTGATCTTCAGCATGAGTTATCCTTAAACTAAGTATTAAGCAGATGGAAACAGGTAAGGAAACCTTACTTTGCGACACATCTACAGGTAGGGATCGTCCAATAATACCAAAACATTATCAACGCAACGTCTTCAATACGTTGCACAATGTTTCTCACCCAGGTGCTCGTGCAACAGTCAAACTTATAGCCCAACGATTTTGCTGGCCTGACATGAATAAAGACGTGAGGGAGTGGGCATGCTCCTCTGTACGCTGTCAAAAATCGCTTTCGTCGAACGATGGGTTGCAAATTTCGGCTGCCCTTCCACGATCACTACAGACCGCAGACGCCAGTTCGAATCCGGAATTTTCCTTTGTCTGATCTCACCATTAGGAATCACGCGCTTCCGAACGATAGCATACCACCCACAAGCAAAGGGGTTGGTAGTACGTTTTCATAGACAACTGAATGCTTCATTATCAGCTGCTAACGTTTAACAGTGGACAGACGCTCTTCCACTCGTCTTGCTGGGTATCCGCAATGCAGTGAAAGCTGACATTGGATACGCTGCATTACAACTGGTTTACGGAACGACACTCCGACTCCCAGGAGAATTCGTGGATCCTTCAGCTTCTTCATTGAACATGGATCTAAACTGATACACGAGCAGGCTTGCAAACGCTATGCGTTCAGTAAAACCTGCTCACACTCTACCCCAATCAAATGATGTTTTCGTTCAACCTGAATTACGACATAGTACGCACGTCTTCGTTCGTCGAGACCCACGTCGACGACCTCTCAAATCAGCATACGAAGGACCCTTCAAAATTCTTCAACGCGAACCCAAGTACTATGTATTGAATAAGAACGGTACGAACGATAGCATCAGTATCGATCGACTCAAAGCAGCGTACTTAGAAGGAAAACCAAGCTAAGTCGAATTTTTTTCGGTACAATCGTACGATACGGCTCCTACACTCGTCGTACCGTACACGACAGCCGACACACACCTTGATACTTCGTCAAGCTCGAGAGATAAATCTGAAACAACGCGTTCTGTAAGAACAGTAAGATTTGCATAACATCTTAAGGAATATTGCACGTAGGACACAAGCTTTATCTTGAATTCCTTTTCATTGCTTATTCTAAAAAAAATTTTTTGATATGCTCATTTTTTTATTTATTTAAAAACCAAACAAACAAAAAAACAAAACATGTTTATTTTTTGAACGTATTTAAATTTTTTTATATATAAAATAACCAAAAAGAAAACATTATTTTTCCGATCGCTTGTACGCTGTTTACAAGTGTATTAGTTTAATTTTTTCCCACTCATCTTGTGTCCTTACGCAAGTACGAATGCATTTTCTACATGCTTTCACACGTTGTTTTTTTCTCGTTTTCAGGACGGCTGGAAAAGAACGACAAAGTTTCTCAAGGAACTGAAATTTTCATTGTACTTTATTTTTTTATTGCTATGTTGTACATTTTGGTCCCTTAGTGTAAAGAAAAAAGATGAGACGCTGCTAAACGAAGCAAGCGATCAGAAGAGTGTTTACCAACGACAAACTCGTTGGGTCTAAACTTATGGCTGGTCACGTATTAGGAGCATCACTACCTCACTAGGTGGAGAGTGTTCTGTAGCTATAATTCAACCACTAAAATCAATAGCTAATTTAGTGTTGGACATTGGATGCCGACCACGTTGTTTAAGTGTACTTGTTTAACTGAAGGCTTTCGGTCATGCATCCGTACAGATCACGTTGCAACTCGTCGTGGGACACAGCTCCTACATTTCAATAGTCAGTTAATAACGAACGCCTCTCGATATATTGGTAACGTATCAAATATATCTTTCCTACCTCTTCTCGTCTGACTTCTGATTTCTGTTTGACCAAAAGTGTTTTGATTATAGAAGGTGCTACTGGTCGCTAGTTGTAAAACTAGAATATCAGTCGTATCCTCAGTTTCTTCAGAAGTGAGTCTGCATTACACTAACTTCTACCAACGACCATGAAACCTAGTTTCACCAATTTCTGTCGAAACACTACATGCATCGAACATTTTAACCTAATATATGAATTTGAAGTTGTTGAGACAGATATAGCGGGCAGACTGAATGAATATTCATCTACTATTCGTTCCTCATGGAGAAGTTCATTTCAATTCCCTTGCAAAATCGGGATGAATTTGAGTGTTTGATCTCCCGTCTACCTAACCACGATATCGAACTGCCAACAATGTTCAACATAACAGTCGGTACGTTTGAAGTTTGCGTTACAATCACACGGTATTCTTTTAAAGTATATATATCGCTGAATCCTTGTTGGAATCTAAATAACAACATTTAAACTGACCCTTCATGTCGAATCGGTCGTCTGACAAAGAACGATCACGAAAAAGCCCTATTTCTTCAGATAATCACATTTCTGTTATAACCCATACTCCATGCTCTGCGACTCCTTTTAAATCAGATAACAGTAGGAGTGGACGTATACCTCATCTGCTGCTGGATGACTCAGTCTCTTACTTAATAATGAGTTGTAACTCAAGATCAAAACTGTCGACAGTATTAAGAGTGAATTCGACACTGTATATGAGCAATTAATCGATATTCGTTCAAAAGTGGGGTAACCTTTAGGCTCTTTATTAAAGCATGATGATCTTAAGCAAGAACTAAAGAAACTGTCACCTTTTAAACTGCCGTTGTCAAACGATGTTGAGTTAATCCATCACACTGATTGATATAGAACTTAACACAATATATGTTAAGGACATTGTGAATAAGATGAATGATCACGGGTCTCATAGTCAATAATTGTGGGACGTACTACTAAGTCGAGTCTGACAATTTCGTGATTGTTAATGATAATTTCATAGTTTGATAAACGGAAGACCTGAAATCGAGATAATCTCATTCAACAATATCACTTGGAATAAGATTGTAGATGATTTCAGTGTTCGTTGATAGCTGAGTCAAGACTTTCTATGAATTGAATACTGAACGTTTTATTTTCACTACAATTTGTCTTGAGAAAAGTAGTATTCATATGTAAATTGAAAATTTCATTCATTCTAGTTTTGTACATGTCAGTGATTAATAGTCATACGGACGTATAAGTAGAGAGCGGCATCCCTCATTATAATGACAACTCATATCACGTTCATTACGCAAAAGAAAATGTCATATAATTTGGCAAATACATAAAATTTGGTGATAAACAACACGGAAGCACAATGATTGATATTTGAACAACTAAGAAAACGGTCAAGGTTAACAGACAGATCTCACTAATACATAACAGACAGTGTTCTTATCATTATTTTACTTTAAGAAAAATATTTCTTGTATGACAACGTATATTAGATTGAAAGAATTCAGATATTAGTTTTGGTGATTATAGCCGATATTGAAACATATATTCGTGACTGAATTGTCAAGAAACTGTACTCATTGTGAACAGTTTTGAGAGGACGAAAGAAGCACGCGTTGTTTTCTGTTCAAACAAATGCTGTTCATAGAGGATAATATTTTCTTTTTGTACAGAGTTATCTTCTTAATCACTTGAAATATGCTTTCAATATGCAGTCAAAGTCTTTGTGTTGTCTTATGTTGTACAAATGTGCAAAAGGATCGACCAAATACAAATAAAGAAACAGAACGAATATTCATTGATATCACACATCACTATTCTGTGCGAGTCTTCATCAGTTCATTCTGTGTGATTGTTTGTGCTGGTTTGTCAGTTAAATGTTGCATTTGTGATAAGAAGGGGTAGAGTGTGAATTCGAGTTTGTATGTTTGTGCGTGTGTTATTTATAAGATAAATAAACAGACGACGTGTCATTGTCCGGATATCTCAGCATTGTTTCGATTAATTCATTCGAACAGCTGAAACGACCTATATAGATGAACGAAATCAACTGACGAATGAACGTATAATGAACATCTTAGTAAATAGTACAAAACAGCACATACACTTGGCACTGATTAAGACTAACTTTGTTTACCTGTTCAATAATTCATTATACAAACATTGTCATGCGATCAATGATAATAAAATATGGAGATAATCATTGAGGTAATACATTTCGAACAATATGACAACACATATAGTTTTTAAGAACATTTTGAAATAAAACGAACCTACCGGTCCCGAGCCAGAACCCGTAACTCATAGAGCACTGAGCTGGCATCCAACGGTGTTGATGTCTGACATCAAATTATCCACGAAGTTGAGCCATCATTCACCCATTTTCTTCAGTGAGTTTCTATCTCACGACAGACTTGGTTTGAACTTCACTGGACAAAAATGATGAATAAATGACAGAACTCACCTTTTTTGCACGTTGATGCATTGAACGAGAAAACATTTTTTGAATCCAATGAACCACAGCAGCGGAACGGTGATCATAAAACGAGTGAACAAGAAGAATAAGAGACTTCACGGACGTGGTTAGTTGTAAATTTGACACGGTATTTTCGGAAGTAATGTTCATAACAAATGAAACAGTACACACACATAATGTAAATGTCAAAAGGAAAACGGACAGATAAAGGCAATAACAGTAAGAAATTGTACAATTGATAATATCTAACGAACTTACTTACTTGCACCCTCTTCCATAGAGAGTGAAGCACAAGTTTATAACATCAGAAAAATAGTTTTCTTACGTCAATACTCATATTAGATTGAAAGAAGCCAAATAGTATTTGTGATGACTATACGTGATATTGAAACACATATTCTTCACAGGATCGTCAAGCAATTATACTCAGTGTGAACAGTTTTGAGAGGACGAAAGAAGCAGTTCTTTTCTGTTAAACATTTACTGTTCATCGAGTATAATATGTTTCGTTTGAACATTGAGACAATACATTTGGAACAATCTGACCACACATATAATTTGTAAGAACATTTTGGAATCAAATATAAAATCAACCAGACCAGAAATGGTGAATAGGAGGGGACAAATTTGACGAAGATGATAATGCGAAAAGAATTCGACACCTCATCGCTTCGAATGGGAAGCTCATATTGCATTGAAAGGTTTACTTTGACTACAAACTGTTTTGAAATAGATAAAGTGGATTTGAATTTTCGTATAGCTAAGGTTTCGATAAACATTGATATACGCCCTTAAACACATGTTGACTATAACACAATAACCCAGTTAGGATCAATCTCATAACTTGTTTCAATTATGTGTTTGGCAATAGAGAATGATGGATGTTTATCCTCTGCAGATATTGGATCGTTTGATTTTATTTGTTTTCGCTAACATTTTGATATATATTTTCGCACACGCATTCAAGAAAATAAACACGATGATATGTTGTGTCATCATTCTCATATCTGATTATCAAGAACGATGAGATATTGAATTGTATTGTTAGTATCAACATATGTCGGTGTCATTTTCAGTTGCGTCGGCATCAATTCATCAGTTTCCAACTGTTATCTAACACCATACTTTCATGCGAAATGAACTGATCAGAATTCTTAGATGTGTTCCATTCGAAGTTGAGAGTCTATTGTATATTTCATCCATATCAGCAACACGTTTTAGGAAACGTCTCCTCTTAGTAAAAAGTATCATAACTCTGTAATTCTCTCATTTGCTCAGATATCCATTTTATGGTATCTTGATGAGTTATCCTTCTTTTCAATCTGTTGACAATTTATGTTTATCACAAATCTTCTTGTGTAGAAAGTGAGGCATGTTTGCAGTTACTTCAATGTCTGACCTCAGTGCTTCATCATCACCATCTTCAAAATCATTATCAGCATCAGCTTACTGAAATTCATTGTGGAGGTCATGTTCAAATTTCCAAAACCTATGTGAATTGCTTCATATTTATTCCTCATTTATTCTACCGATCAACATCTCGTATGATGTAACTTACTTTGCAGTTTATTCTTCTATTCTACTTGATGTTTGACACTGGTTTTTAGCATTTCAAACAACTTCTTTCGAATTTTCATATCTGTAGCATTCTTTGACTTTGGATTGATTATGTGAGTTCACTAATCGATTACTGAACATCAGTCAACTGTATGTTTATCGAGTAACCAATTGTGAATGGATTATATCATTGTAGTCAGAATAATCGAATTGAATAAGTTCTTGTGTGGGATATCGCGATTCGGCCGAATCAGAATAACATAGAATGGACTTCTGTTTGAGGATCAGTAAGAAATTGACAGTTCGAATATCTGAATTTAAACGTGTTTATCTGTGAGAAAGACTGGAGAAGGTTGTGAACAACACAACAGCTTCCGATATGCAATTCATTCATTTCCAACATATCTGATTTATATGCAATTCAAACAGACCACATCACAATGTAAAACAGGAAATCACTTTTGTACATCATCAAGCCGTAAAGTTGTCATGATTGTGAACCACTGCAATTAAGAAAGTGTAAAAAACTTAGGAATCGTGAATCTTATGACAATTGTAAGTAAAAATGAAGCTTCTGACAGGAAGGATACGAACGTCTACAGTCCAGTTTTTGAGACATTATGAAATGAGAATGTAAATAATATTCTCCCATCAATATTTTACAGAATTTGATTATAATTTAATCCTCACCAGGATATAACGGTAAGGGACAGTGACCAGTTTTGAAGTCTTCATTTAGTTTGATTGACTGATCGACAGATGAATAAATGCATAACCGAACTCACCTATATTTTACGTTAATGTGGTTAAGCAGAAAATGATTTTCGAGTTCAGTAAACCGAAGCTGCGAAATGATGACTCTAAATCGAGTGCAAAAGACGAATGAAAGCCATCATAGACGAGATTTGTTGTAAAATTAACACAGTATTTTCGGAAGGCATGTTTGTAGCAGAAGAAACAAAACACACACATAGTGCAAATGTCAAAAAGAAAAGATACAGATGAAAGCAATGAAAAGAACAAATTGTACAATTCATAATATAGAATGGACTTACTGAATTGCACTCTCATCCATTGTGGGTGCCTAAACAAAGTTTACCATAATCGAAATCGGTTGTATGTTGGTTTCTATACTTTCATAATTTATCTAGCTTGCACTGATTAACATAATCTCGATAGCACCATGTGCTGCTGACAAGTTTGACGTTGGAGGTGTAATGCAGCCTTAAGTAAGCCGTGTACTCAATTATCTTCACAGATTGATAAATTGAAGATTTGAAAACAAGATAATTCTAATCAACATGCATTACTATACTCATTCGAAATAATATTGTGTACGATTTCTGTGTTTACTCTTAACTGTGGATTGATGATCTGTGTATTGATGAACAAACTATCTGCTTTCACTTCATTTTGTCTTGACAAAAGTGTTAGTCATATGAATGTATTAGTAGAGAGTGGCATCCCTCATTATAATGACAACTGTTATCATGCTCAATAAACAAAAGAAAATGTCATATCATAGATAAAAACTGGTGATAAAAAACGCGGAAATATAATGATTGATATTTAAACAACAAAAGCAACAATCAAAAAAATAGTTTTCTTACGTGAATACGCATATTAAATTGAAAGAAGCCAAATAGTATTTTTGATGATTATATGTGATATTCGAACACATATTGGTGAATGAATCGTCAAGTAACTGTACTTAGTTTGAACAGTTTTGAGATGATGAAAGTAGCACGCGTTCCTCTCTGTCATAACATATATAACATAACATATATATGACATAACATATATATATATACTGCTCATCGATGATAATATGTTCAAAGCAATTAGTCCCTTTTATAAATTTCGATAGAACAATGAGAAGACGTAGTTGATCTGAAAAATGTGATGTATTTGCGCTATACATTTCGAACAATCTGGTCACACATATACTTGTCAAGGCATTTTTATATGAAAATTAATAAAGGTCAAACAAACAAATAAAAGTACAACTAAAATAACTAAGGGGGGAGAAAGAATAAGAAATTGTCGCGTTATCCTAGGCCATAGAATGACTTAAGGATTACCAGGGTAAATTCAAGGTTACGACAAATTGTTTTTGTACACATAAGGGGGGTTTAAATTTACGAATAGCTAAGGCTTCAATAAACTTAAGAATTCGACCTTGACAATTTCTATACATTTGATGGTGAATATTTCCGACAAGTTGATGGTGTAGCTATGGGTAGCCCTTTAGGGCCTCTCTTAGCTGAGGTATTCATGTCATATGTGGAAAATATGACGAGCGACCTCATTGGTGAGACAACTCTATATAGAAGATATATGGACGATATTCTAATTATATGTGATAAGCATTTTGATGTTTACCGATTACTGGATAAACTCAATGGTGTTCAAAATGATATTGTGATGACACATGAACCAGAAAGTAACGGCCAATTAGCCTTTCTAGACATACTTTTAAGTCGAAGGGATGATGGCACTATTAGACGGTCCGTGTATAGGAAACCAACTTGGACGGGACAATACCTAAATTTCCATAGTTTCTGTCCATTGCAATACAAGAGAGGTCTAGTTAAGTGCCTCTTTAATAGGACTCGAAGAATATGTACCTCTGATATGGTGGAAAAAGAGGAGAAGTTACTGAATGACACGTTAATAGCAAATGGTTATCCACTCAAGTTTATTAATAGGTGCAAAAGTCAATTAATGCCAAGACCTCTAATTTATTCAGTGCCAAAGAAAAAGGTTTACATCAATCTACCATATAGAGGCGAATCAAACAGTATAGTTTTAAGGCAGAGATTGAAAGCAGCCATTGAGAATACGTATTATGCTGCTCAGTTGGTAGTGATTGAAAAGTCTAAGGCCATGTTTCATAATAGACCCAAACATTGCACTAATGATTACGTCACATCCCATTGTATTTACCAATTTACATGTTTGTGTGGACACATATACATAGGGAGGAGTAATCGAACAATGCAATCAAGGGTCAATGAACATGTACCCAGATGGCTTCAAAATCAGTGTGTGTCAAATGATCCGATCAATGTAGGCGGTAGAAAACCATGTTCATCGATAGCAAAACACATTATTGAGACGGGGCACAAAATTAACATTAATACAGCATTTAGAATGTTGTATAGAAATTGTCAAGGTCGAATTCTTAAGTTTATTGAAGCCTTAGCTATTCGTAAATTTAAACCCCCCTTATGTGTACAAAAACAATTTGTCGTAACCTTGAATTTACCCTGGTAATCCTTAAGTCATTCTATGGCCTAGGATAACGCGACAATTTCTTATTCTTTCTCCCCCCTTAGTTATTTTAGTTGTACTTTTATTTGTTTGTTTGACCTTTATTAATTTTCATATAAAAATGCCTTGACAAGTATATGTGTGACCAGATTGTTCGAAATGTATAGCGCAAATACATCACATTTTTCAGATCAACTACGTCTTCTCATTGTTCTATCGAAAGATAATATGTTCCTTTTGATCAGAGTTATCTTCTCAATCACTTCAAATCTACTTATGAGATGTCAAAGTCTGTGTGTTTTTGATTGATTTTTAGATGTTAAAGTTGATTGTCTAGTTAATGGAAATAGAGAATATGAAATACTAACAAACAACGGAACATATAATCGTCCGTAGGCATTACGAAACTGAAATCGCACTTCACTGTTTCTCTTTTTGACACTGTCAATTAACATAGCTTCAGTGTCATTCTCCGAAACTTTTTTATGCAATATATATAGCTTATCATCGTTTTTGCCCTCAGTGCATATTCTGGCGAATGAATTAACGCGTCTTACCAAGCGTCAGTTGATCATTGAGACTGTAAGGATTAGGTTGTTGTTACAGTAAGCAGCACGGAATACGGCAGAATTGAATGCTTTTTAAGGATATAAATATTCTGTTCACTGAAATCTACGATGCCATGTTTCCCTTGAATTCAATATTTTGTCGTCCGGTATTCCCATTCTGCATGAGATTTTAATAGACTTGATTTCCTGATTTCAGATAGCAGTCAATAATTGAGATGGTTCTGTAGCTTGTATCCCGTAGAGTTTGTTTAATTATATTAAGTTCATCATCACCATTTGTGTCATCAGTGAATATTCATCTGGCTCTTGAGGATGAAGAATATATCGAATTACTTTCCGTACCTGGAGCATCCGAATCCGCAAAGTCAACTTTAGTCCGTTTCTTACTCTACCATTGAGACCCTCTTCGATGAGTTTCATTATCTTTAGACAATTTTGTAAAACTACACTGTTTCATCACAGATCACTATAGCATCATCTATAATTGCATTTCTACAGCTTCAACCGGAATCTATACGATTAAAAATATGTGAACGAAATTGATGGTTATTATTAGGAAATCGCCTTTCAGGTTTTGGCGAAACATTAGAAACCTATTTATTATCATTTTACCGATGACTTCAAGAGGTTCACCAAACACCTTGTCGACTGCTCTCTGTAATACTCACAATACAGGAAACGCTTTTTTTAAAGCTTGTCAAAGGATTATGAAGAAGATTAGAGAATAAGAGGTTATATACATGACCTGGCAAAATGTGAGATCTGATGTCGCATAACCTTAAAATCGTGTAGCCTCTTTATGTTGTGAAACATACTTCATACTTACAACACATTTACTAATAACAATATATATTTTTAAACATCACGCAAAAACAAACATTCCTGACTTATTTCACCAAAATTATTATTGAGTTATGAATGTGTAGAATATTATTCATTTGCCAGTATTCAATGTTTAGTGTAAGTTAAGTATACACTTGACATTATCTTATCACTGAGATTTTGTTTTATATTTGAACACAGATTATATAAAGTACGAGCTCAACTGATGTGAGGGAATAGATCGTTGAAATACACAGATGAAAATCAGTCTTCTATTTGAGTATTGACAAACATTTTAGTTTTCAGATACAATGATCAATGTTATAGTTCCGATTGCGTCTGGTATAATAAATCGTTCTACATTTTCAACAGTTCACTTTCAGCGGAATGCATTATATTCCTCCGATTACAATGATTTGAGAACTCAATCTATGATACTGAACACAAGTGGTTCTACTTCAATGTACTCAATAGGAAAATCATTATCTTTTTTGATCTGGACATCTATTGACAGTCAGTATTATAATGTGGTATACAAATATTTCTGACTGAATTCACTGAAAATATTTTTCAGTTACGAAAGTATTGATTTTCATTCACCTATCAGTATTCTATGTATGGGGTGAATTAAATATACCTTTGACACTCTCTTGTCACAGGGATTTTCTTTTATTTTGGAACACAGATGATAATTGGGACAAGTCCAAATAATGTTTGGAGTTCGTTCATTGAGACACTAAACGGAGGACAGTATTCTCGTTTTACTTTTCTGATACAATAATTACTGATGTAATTTCGAATTTGTGTCTGGTTTTGTGACAGTGATACCCTAGTATGCTTTAACTGAAATGAGAGTTAATACTAGCTGAAATAATTTATGTAAATCATTCATTGAAACACTGAGATGAATATCGGTCTTCTCTGTGTGTATTGACAAACATTTTAGTCTTCAGATACAATAATCACTGTTGTAACTTCGAATCTGTGTCTGGTTTATGAAATCGTTCACTACTTTCAACAGTTCACTTTCAGCGGAATGCATTATATTCCTCTGATTACAATGATTTGAGAACTCAATCTATGAAACTGAACACAAGTGGTTCTACTTCAATGTACTCAATAAGAAAATCATTATCTTCATTCATCTGGACATATATTGACAGTCAGTGTTATAATGTGGTATACAATTAGAATGGGAATGACATTGTTCAGAAGTTACAACTTGACAAAAAAAAACGACAGTGGAATCGTTTAACAAAATGTGCTTATTGAAGCAAAACCCATTTGTAAAAGAGTATTAGTTACCAATCAATCAAAACAGTTTATGCTACTTTGATTATAACCAATCAAATCAAAACAACTCATTGTTGACGAATAATCAATACATTATTACACACAACAAACTGTTTGTTCGTAAACATGTGAGCACACATTCTGGACTAAAATTTAACCAATCACTCATTTCAGAATATCGTCTATCGCATCGATGAGATGTTTCATCCACAGGGGTCAAAAATTTCAACCAACAGTGAATAATTTTCAGCTCATGATCTCAGTAGTCAAAAGAATATTGCTTAGCGATGACGCCATACACCTCCATGATTGGTTTACAATGAACATCTGATTTTATTAAATTCAATCTTTCTAATGGTTACTTTTTATCATCGAATCAGAAAGGAACAACCAAACACTTCAAAAGTCTATATAAACCTGACAAATTCTATAATAATTTGATTTATAACTTGACACGATAAGATGAGATAAGTGTTGAATGAACATACGAATTCAAATTGGAATTCGACTCCATGAGATGCCGTTGATTTGTTCATCCTGATCATTTTAGATATAACTTTTCGCCTAGTCTATGGATACGAATTTATCTTATATTTGTTTGGCATTACAAACGTTTCAACTGCAATGACATTTGCAAAACCTCTGATTTCAGTCCTTATGAGATTGTCATTATTGAGAATGATACTTATCGATATGTATGTAATCTGATGCATTCTAATACACATATTCCAGTCTTTTCATTATAAATATTCAATGAGGATTCAACGTTATCAACCTCAACCAGTTTCCAGTGACCGTTTCAAAAAAATGTCGACCTACATATACGTGAGTTGATTACACTTTATAATAAAGATATTTTTCCATATGTTTGCATCATTGCACTATGCTACACCTCAATTCTCGTTTACGTTTTACGGTTTTCACGTTGAACAAATTGATATTTACAAATATCTTAAGTTATAAATTTTCATTGAAGTCAAATTATTAATACGCTTTGTTGATCCAATTTATGTTAATGAATCAAAGTTGATTCCATTTTATTCAGCGAATCAGTTTTGTGCTACTTGTAACATGCAAAACTTCTTTCAATATTTTTTCATTGTTCAACATGGTTTGACTCTGTATAGCAAACCAAATACAGTTCAGTTTTATTATTTAAACTTGTTTATTCATTCATTACAAATTTATCAATGATGTGGCATGTTTTCATCCAATAGACGGAGAAAATGTATTTCAATTTCAAAAGTCCTACATTGGAACTATTGATAGTTACATAAAAGAATTTGAGAACTCTGAATCTAGAGTTTTGGATGAGAGTAAGTTCTTATATAATTCAGTTATTCTCTTTTTTGATCACTTTTAACACACTTATTTTGCATAAAAGCTACAGTATTTATCTTACAGGAGTGGTAACTAACAAAAAGTGTTTAATGTGTTTGTGTTGTTTTTGCAACAGAACGTGTCTGTATCGCAGCAAGTGTTGAATGCTGTTAAGTGGAATCGGTAATTTGAACAGAGATCTACCTGGAAATATACACTTTCATCGAATAGAAATCATAAACCATGTGATGCAATTGCGAAAATGTAATTTACCAACACTCCAGTCTATGAAAACTACAAAACAGAGGATATCTCATCTACACGATACTTCATGGTGGACTCAGTGAATAAAAGTGATCACTAGTGCAATAGTAGGCTATGTTGTGAGAGAAGGCAGTTTGTATTATTGAAGCCTATGAATTATCAAGTTATATTTGAAGTCCTCTAGAGCTTTTATAGCACTTACTTGATTCTTGAATGTTTAATGTCTCATAGTTGCTGTGTGTTATTATTCGATTATTCAAGACTATTTTTTGATCGCATTTGTATGGTTATGCATTTCGAATCCATGCACTTCATGAAACAGCTGACCAGTGAACGTGCTTGAACAGTCCGCTAGTACCAGATGACTAACTTATACCAGAACACGTAAAACATCAAAGTGACATTCATTTATTTCGGTCAAACGTAAGAATTGATGAATAAAGGGATCCAAAAAACACATTATTCTTGTATTGTCGAGTACCTATTAAACGTCATTTATTCTGTAAGAAGCTTCGAGAACAAATTTAAAAGAATTGAAATATTCTTCTCAGTTGATTGTGTTGAAACGTTCATCATATTGTTGAATTGATAATATTCTTTAGACTTTTCTCATGAGAGATGGTTTAGCATTTAACAACTCCGGTTCTTTTAAAACTTTGAATGGAGACGACAACTTGTATAAAGCGTCAGTTCGTGTTCAAAAGTATATTTAAACATCCCTTTTGATTTTCATTATTTCAGAGGAACTATTAGGAGTCAAAACGAATTTTTCGATAAACGTTAATGGTTTAGGTGAGTAAACATCGATCGGTCGTTCGATCACACGCGTGAAACTTTTACACTTACCTATTCATTTTAAACAAATCCAACCTTCCAAAATACTAACAAAAGAATGAAGGTGCTTCTATTCTGGCAAACGATGGTAGAATTGAATGTGAAATTCACTCACTAATTAAGTACATCCATTGAAACATTCGGAACAGTTGAAATGAACTGTGAATGACTGGATTTGACAGGCAAAAAATGAATCATCATGGATAATTAAAGCTACAATCTCATTCTGCTTTTTGTAAAATGAATGCAGAGATGTATTATTTTTTCAAGTTCAAGTGGAACTCGATGAACAGTCTGTGTTCCAAAATAAATCAGTTGTGATCTACATTGGTGACAAAGCCATTGCTGCACACATAATATTCAACTACACATCCTTTCATCACACAGTCATTCCAAAATATTGACGATGCAAACTGAGTAATTGTTACCTTGAGCTATTCGTTTCTCATCTTCAACAAATGGACACTGAAGTCAGAATCAGTTAATCGATAGAAATCTTTATATATATACCGCCAATTTATTTCTCAAGTTCAATATGTAGACAAACACTCCTAAGATCATGTCATGTGTACTGAGTGTCCATCGTTTCAAATTGAACTATTTAGGATATTGTGCGAATGTTATTACATCCCTGACTATCAGATCCCTGATGGTAAAGTAAACGACTTATTGTTTTGATAATTGTAATACAACTTCAGAATCTAGGCATTTGACGTTTGTTAGAAAAGGATTCATGTCCGTCTCATTTCAATGACGTTCACTTCAATGTATTGATTACCAATCCATCTGAAGAAAGCATTTCAGATAACACAGTTAATATACTTTGAAATCTGTTCAAAGTGTTACATCAAACAATAACTTGCCCATCGTTTAAATCCTCAATCCTGAGTATCAATATTCTTCTTACTGTAGAGGTTACAGCCACAATGACGAGTTTAATACACCCAAATGGGAAGGTGTCGTTCTATTATGATAACGTGAGTTGTATAATTTAGTGAAAATGTGATATTGTTTCAAGTAATTCACATCATTCTACTATTTCATGTTGATCAATATTGTCCAATGAATCTAGTTACACTGAACACGACATTGTGTAATAGGCAAGCGGACTAGTTGACACTATTATCAATCAAGTAAGTGGTAGGAACAGTGAATAATCAGAAGTAAAGTTTTTTCAGAAGAAACAATAACCTGTTCGTGCCAAATAGTAACTGGCTGTGAATGTTCGCCTACTATACGGAAAGAGTAATATTCTGTTGATTTTTATTTATTTTATATTATTCCAGTAATTATTCGAATCTATATAAATGATTGTGTTGTAGCAGATCTTTTCTCAGACATTCAACCATCTTTTTTCAGATTCCTACGGAAATTGAGGAAAGTAAGTTGCAATCAAAAATCTATGGACTAATACGTTGTGAAAAAGGTAAGAAATATTTCAGCGAATGAATACTATTATTATTATTAGCCTTATTCAATATTATATTTTTGGTACAATATAGACATCTCAGCACAAAGTACTTCAGCAAGTATCAGTTTCTTACTTCTTCGTCCTTCCTGACGATAAATATTTGGTGATCGCCACTTTGAAGTTTGCAGCCCAGTCATTCGACATCTGTATAATGTACATTCTTCTCGCTGCATATTGCCTTCTGCAACCGTTACAGCTAAAAAGCTTACTCTTTTCAGAAATGCACCTGAATAGGTTGTGCGATTCTAGGCGGAAAGAGCTTTCTAACACTGAATATTATTCAGTTGCTTCTGGCGTAAAGTCAGTTCATTGAAATGTCATTTGAGTGTTGTGACTCATTGTGCAGAATGAAACTGGAATGATTTTCGTGAACACACTGTTCTAATATTTTGGTAACTTCTTACAATTTTGATTATCGGTAAACTCACCCAGATATAGATATATGAATAACTATATCAAACTCAAATTATATCCACTTATGTATTCACACACTCACAGTAAAACAATCAAACTTGCAGTCTTTGATCATATCAACACTCATTGTGAATAGATTTGCAGATTGAATAAATGAATTAAAGCTTACATAGCTTCTATCAATTTAGACAAACACCAAACTGTCAAATAGACATTCATTGCACCTGTTCAAATAAAAATAATCAATCTATAATAAAATCAAATTGATAAAAGCTGATCTTCCAAATCATTCAACTTATCAGAGGTCAACTAGATAATCGGGATATTAAGATCATTTGCACACATCTATTTAATAAATGATACCACGTT